>NC_083468.1:3636764-3691764 GCF_030014155.1 Tachysurus vachellii | reverse complement strand
TTGGCACATCGAATACAAGTCTACGCAACAGATGCTGCAGCATTGATGGGTGCAGGTACCTGAAAGCAAACAAGCAGATGCTATGCTGCTAACATGGAAAATGGCAAACTGTACCTACTGTAAATATACTAAACCTTGTACTTGTACTTATACACACTTATACCTACTATTTTCACGTGTTCCGTATTCTGAGATTATTATACACTGTAATCTCTTGTTCATTTCAAGATGGTTAAACAAAACTTCACCTGCTGCCTTAAAAAACGTGAGTAAACCAGCCAACACAATGGATCACTTCAAGCTTCCAAATCAATCAATTGGACAAATGAAGCTCAAATCTCTTATGGTTTTAGAGTGTAATGTATACAGGATACATTAGAATAAAAATTCTGTTCAGTTTATTGATCATTCTGTAGGCTGCTGAGTAAAGAACAGAAGTCTCACTGACTTGACCAAGGACATGAGGCAGTCCTCGATGACATCACGCTGGGCTTTGGTGAGCGCGCGGCCACGGGACAGTCTGTAGATGGTATGCAGCATGGAGTCAATCATGATGGCGCGGTGGTCAGTACCCGCAAACAGCGGAGCGCACTTGGTCAGAAGCGGCAGCACGGCTGAACACAGATAACGGTTGAGCGCCAAGGCCATCTCCGTGGTGCTGAATGCCACCTAAAGACAAATACAGACAGAAAGGCATCCAGATATTGTTGTCCAGATATTTTTATTCAATTCCGTAAAGCTAATCGCTATTAGATTTTCATGTGTATTAGAAATACGGTGACTGGATATCACATGAATCTAACTGTAAGTCTAATAAGACTAGGAAAGGTGTTTTGAAGCTTTATGGTTTTTGCGAGTAAAATTAAAAGCAAATCATATTTCTGATTGATCCAACAAATAAATACGATGCTAGGAAATATTTAATATTTCCATAAAACCGATATGTTCTTTGACGTTTTTTTTATGATTGTATTATTTTCCCTTCATTGCAAAGGTTTGGGTGAAGCTTTATGTGTTAGTCTAGATCTCTAGATAATTTACTATTTTCAATTCAATTCAGTTTAATTTTATTTGTACAGCACTTTTAATAATGGACATTGCATTGTAATGCAGCTTTATAGGAATATAAATAGAACATTTTCCTTCTCTGTCTCACTCGTCTGAACCTAGTTCAGGCTTGGGAATGGTGAGAGATGAAACAGATGACTTCTGACCATAAAAACCTCCATAATAATCTGTGTGGTGGAACTTTATTGGGAAACACAGAACTAACAGATATATAGTATAGAAATAAACAGTTTATAAGTATCCAAGCATCTATGCTGTTAATGTACAGGTACTTGTGTCTATCTTCGCTGATATGTCATAAAATAAACAACAGTTCACCGTGTCCAGAGATGCTGTGGCCCTCATGTCCGGGAGGAAGCCGACTTCCAGCACATGCAACAGAAAATCTTGGTTATCAATGCCATACACTCTGTCAAGGAACAACACCATGGAGGCTTTGTGGTCTGGGACAAAACTGGCAGACATCTTGGGTTCGACAATCTGGCCATCTATGGAAATGAAAAACATTAGTGAAAACATTATCTTAAAAAAAATGATGAATTGGAATTTTCAACATTTCTACACTGTATCCTGATAACGTACCTTTCCCATAGCTTGGGATCTGCACAGGAAGACTGATGACTCCTACCAGGTCTTCAATAGGAACCAAAGACCTCAAGATAGCTCTGATTCTCAGAGCCTCACCCTTACCAGCCTGGATCAACTATGGAGACAAAGGACAGACCAAATAATTCCATTTTCTGGTAAATGATAGATAGATAGATAGATAGATAGATAGATAGATAGATAGATAGATAGATAGATAGATAGATAGATAGATAGATAGACAAACTAATTCATTATATAGTAAATACATAGATAGACATACAGACAGATAGACAGACAGACGGATAGACAGACAGACAGACAGACAGACAGGCAGACAGACAGATAGATAGATAGATAGATAGATAGATAGATAGATAGATAGATAGATAGATAGATAGATAGATAGATAGATAGATAGATAGATATACAAACTAATTCATTATTTACTGAATAGATAGATAGATTTACAGACAGACAGACAGACAGACAGACAGACAGACAGACAGACAGACAGAGAGATAGATTAATGCGTTATTGATCTGAGAGAACATTCAGGTTTTTTAGATAAATATATAGTTGCTAAACTATTTATATATTTAACATCTATCTATCTATCTATCTATCTATCTATCTATCTATCTATCTATCTATCTATCTATCTGTCTGTCTGTCTGTCTGTCTGTCTGTCTGTCTATCTATCTATCTATCTATCTATCTATCTAGATAGACACTACACTACAATACAAGAGTTAAAATATAAGAGTTAAAAACTTCAATATAGGACACAATAAGTTAAAAGTAAGGTATGAGTGCAGATATGAAACACAATAAATCACAACTTAATTTGTAATCAACAGGCTACAAAATTTCTGTAATAAGTGAGCATATTATATTTTACTCACGTGCATCTCAGGGGCACAGCGGCCCAGCAAGTCAATAAGTGCTGAGTAGAACGACATGATGGCATTCCCAAGATGCACCCTGTTCTCCTCTTGTTGTTCCTCTCCACCAAACCTGAACCAATCACAGTATATATCTCTTTAGAGTCAGTTGAAAAGAAGGTCAGCAGGTAGTGTGTGATGAAGATTAATAAATCAGTACATGAAGCGTCTGTCTTTCTTCGGGGTTGGTCCATCCCTGGCTGGATCCTCTGAGATCTTAATGGCATCCTCCATCGCAGCCAGCAGTCCAGCTCCTCCCTCTCCTCTCAGGGCGGGGCCAAAGCACTCAGGACGGCGGATCAGCAGACGCACCACCACGTTAGCGTTCTCCTCTACACTCTCGCCTGCACAGGACGCCTCAGTGTAAGTCTCAGGAATGAACTTAACTACAACTTCATAATACACAATACTCTTATGTACTATTATAGAACTACTGATAAGTAAAGAATAAGTAAAGAATTAACTATTTTTCCAGAGACCGAGATTTTTACATTTACAGCATTTGGCAGACGCCCTTATCCAGAGCGACGTACATAAGTGTTTAAATCTCTAACATTGAAGACATTAATGCTGGCTCACTAAGTTACATACTTAAGATACCATGAGTTTAAAACATTTGTTCAAAGTTACAATGAAAGTGTCAAAGGTGTGTTTTTTTTTTTTTTAAATGCAAAAGATAATGAAAGAAGTGCTAGTTGAAGTGTTTCCTGAATAAGTAGGTCTTCAACCGCCGCTTGAAAATAGCCAGTGACTCAGCTGTCCGGACCTCTAGGGGAAGTTCGTTCCACCACCTTGGTGCCAGTACAGAGAAGAGTCTTGTAGTATACTTGCCTCTTACCCTGAGAGATGGTGGAACCAGTCGAGCAGTGCTGGTAGATCGGAGGGTGCGGGGTGCAGTGCGAGGAGTGATGAGGGCTTTGAGGTAAGAGGGAGCTGGTCCATTTTTGGCTTTGTAGGCCAGCATCAGTGTTTTGAATCTGATGCGTGCAGCTACCGGAAGCCAGTGGAGGGATCGCAGCAACGGTTTTTAATTTCCTCCTGTTCGGTTGTGTCCATGTTAATCATTGTAAGTCTTTGTCATGGCTTACAAGAAAGTGGTGTTAACATGAAGCTCATATGAAAGTAGACACAGAGATTTAAGAATTTGTAGTGTTTTATAAGTATTTCTGGGTCCTTTCCCTAGGAATAGGTTCAATAAATGTATAGAAAAGTTTCAAAAGAAAAATTATTCAAGCTTGGTGATATCAAGGATTAAAGGATTTCAATTACTTAAAGAATAAATGCTTTTACTTGTATATTTTATCTGTTTTAAAGTTATTTTAAATGTTTCAAAAGAAACAAATGATCTCCTGTTATCACTTATTTTCTAGTAGGTTTTATTAGTTATTCTAGTTAGTTATTAATTATCTCTTCAACCTCGGTTGAAGAGATAATTTCTCTTCAACCTCGTCAATTTCTCTTCAACCTCGTTCTTGAAGTTAATTCTATAAAAAAAAAGCAAACGCTTGTTTACTCTGTAAAATTATGCTTAATAAATCCTTCCTCATTCAAAGCTGTACCATATTCATGATTATTCTTTTTTCTGTTCATGTAGCATGTCCTCAATAAAGTCCCTGTCCGAGCTGTTATTGCAGCCGGAACACCTCTCAGAGCATCAACGCTTTCTAACCAATCAGAAGCCAGCATTCAAGTATAAGTAGATCTAATAGCTAAGCTGTAAATGTGCCAGATTATTATTCGGAAAAATATTTCATGCTCATGTTTTAAGTGCTGAAACAGAATCTTGGATTTTGTGTAAAGGAAGCTGGAAAAAAAAAACACTGACCGTTAACAAACACAGCGAATCGGAGGAAGTCCAGGTAGCGCTCGCCGCCGCTGGGGTTCCAGCCGATGTCTGGATAACCTTTAGACAAAAGCATTGGGCACATCTGCAGGCCACATCCAGCCAGATATGTCACCACCTAATAGAGAAGATCAATGCTGTGAGCATTTCTGTACGTCTTTCCATCTCTGCGGTTAATGTTTGGCTAAATGATCTCACCATCTCAAGGTCTTGCTCCTGCAGCGCTAAAGCCAGCTCGTTGTTGTCGATACAGGAAGCCGCAGCTACATCCAGGGGTGTAGATCCACGCATTCCTGGACAAATAAACCTTCTTTTAGACACAGATCCCACATCATAATTTCCACATAATCACGTTTACTCTGAATTATACAGGCAGCCGTACCCAGGCCGATGCCACTGTTCTGAAGCAGGTAGGAAAGATGATCGAACATGGAGCGTTGGTTCTGACGACTGATGCGGCAGAAATAACACAGGAAGCGACAGCAGTTCGTCACCATTTGGGGGAATCTAATCTCCTTTTAGAAAGATTTATAAGCAGGTTAATCATTTGAAAAACAAACAAACAAAAAAACATTGCCCTTTACCCTTTTTACCAGTACACTGCCGGTCCATTCTGGTGACTTATGGGACATTTTAAATCAGTATAAACAAATAATTTATTTTATCGCCGCAAGTCTGATCTGAAATGAGTCAGAACATCAGTGTGAGACTTTTATTTTCCCTTTGTTGATAACCTACACAGAATTTTGGTGGTTGAAGATCAAATAGCACTTGGAGCATCTCAGAGAGCAGAAATAGGTTTGATATTAGCATTTACTTTGAAAATACAAACGTTTGTCTGCCAATAAAACTGTTTTTGTTGGAAACCTTTCTATGATATATCACCACTAGTGTTTTAGGGAAAACATACTGTAAATAGTTATAAAACACTTCTAATTCTTAAAGCTCTGAGCGTCTACTTTTATACGAGCTTAATATTAACCACCAGTGTGTAACATCACGACCTGCTACGCTCTCTTTAATCCGGCAGAAAGACCCTCACTCCAATTTTGACCCACTTCCGTGTCAAGATTGTTTCTGGTTTCCACAACATTTAAACAGCGTGCACGCTAATGCTAATACGAAGTATTGTTCCTTAGTGTTCATATCGAGACTTACTACATTGCCATTATTTGCCTTACTGTGTTTGTTTCTATTACTACGATTTTTAGTGATTAGCTTCCACAGCTCTGACTATTTTAACCTGTTTTTTGACTGTGCTTTTTTGTATCACATTTTTAATTTATTGTCCCTGGATTTTCCTATTAAATCTGCAAATGGATCCCACACGCTCTGCCTCCAGAGCTTCGTTCCACAGTATGAAGTGAGATATGACAAAGACATTCAGTGATCAACATGGACACAACCAAACAGGCACCAATCCCATTTTTCCCCTCTAGTAAAAAGAGGTAACAAATATTGTTCTGTTGAGTCACCTTTGAGTCTCCTCCACCTCCGAGCACGTTGACCATGACCTCCATAACGGTCTCATGCATGCCAAGAGCCCTCATTAGGTTAGGATGCTGGTAGAACACCTTATTGTTCATGATGTTACTGTGAGACACAATACAAGCGTGGAGATTAACTTCTTTAGTACTGAGAACAAACATGAACAGTAGATTTATGCCACTGTTTAAACAGCATGTTATTAGCAGTGCTAACCCGATGCTCTGAATCATGAGCGTCTCCTCCTCAGGACCCATCTGGACGATGAGAAGGGAGCGGATCTGGCCCAGGCACTCTAGAAGGTCCATGGTGTCCTGCACAGACACGCCGTTGATGGCGTAGGCTTTGGGCAGAGCTCGAATCAACTCGCCCAGAGAGTCATACTGCCGGTGCAGCAAGCTGAACATCATTCGCACTAGCTCTGGGTTTTGGATAAATGACTCCTGCGCCCAGTGGATCACAGTGTGAGAGATCAACTCCTGCAGTGTGCCTAAAATAAGGAAGTATTTCAAATAAATTTATCCATATTATTCCTGTTGCATCATCCGTCGATCGAGTCCATGATCAGTGTCTTTCAAGATCTTTATTATCTTTATTCATTTGAATTGTTTAACTTTCTTGGCCATGACACTTCATGTGTAGTGAAAATATCTCTGTATCAGTATCTCAATGATTAGAAATTATAGCTTAGAAACGGGGATTAAAATATTTCTTTCATAAAATAAATAAATATACAGTAGTTTCCTATTTAGATTTTATAGCAGCAATAGTAGCATCGGGGGCAGTAGTAATACCAGCAGTAACAGTAATAATAGTAGACGTAGCAGCAGTATTATTATTAATAGTAGTAGTAAAAGTAGTAATAGATCCAGCAGTAGCAGTAGAAGCAGTAGCACTACCTGTAACAGAAGTAGTCACAGCACTAACAGTGCACCAGCTGTAGCAGGAAAAGTACAAGTAATAGTAGCACTAGCAGTTGTTGCAGTAATAGAACCAGTAACAGCAGTAGTAGCACCACTGGTAGCAGTAACTGTACCAGTAATAGTAGCACCAGTAACAATAGCAGTAGCAGTAATAGTAGCAGTAGCACTAGTAGTATTAGCACCAGCAGTAGCAGTAACTGTACCAGTAATAATAGCACCAATAACAGCAGTAGTACCACCAGTAACAATAGCAGTAGCAGTAGCAGTAATAGTAGCAGTAGCACTAGCAGTCGCAGCACCAGTAACAGCAGCAGTAGCAGTAGCAGTACCAGTAATAGTAGCACCAGTAACAGCAGTAGTACCACCAGTAACAATAGCAGTAGCAGTAGCAGTACCAGTACCAGTAATAGTAGCAGTAGCACTAGCAGTAGTAGCACCAGTAACAGCAGCAGTAGCACCAGTAACAATAGCAGTAGCACCAGCAGTACCAGTACCACTACCAGTAATAGTAGCAGTAGCACTAGCAGTAGCAGCAGCAGTACCAGTAACAGTACCAGTAATAGCAGCATTAGCACCAGCAGTAGCAGTAACTGTACCAGTAATAGTAGCAGAAGTAACAGCAGTAGTACCACCAGTAACAATAGCAGTAGCAGTACCAGTACCAGTAATAGTAGCAGTAGCACTAGCAGTAGTAGCACCAGTAACAGCAGCAGTAGCACCAGTAACAATAGCAGTAGCACCAGCAGTACCAGTACCACTACCAGTAATAGTAGCAGTAGCGCTAGCAGTAGTAGCACCAGCAGTAGCAAAAATGATTCTGTAATATCATCTACATTACTTGATTTTATTAAACAGATTTTTAGAGAAACACAACACATTTGTTACTCACTGGGTTTTGGCTCTTCTTCGGGTTCAGTCTCTTCCTCCTCTTGCTGTTTACGCAAATTCTTAACTCTTTCCACCAGCTTGAGCAATCTTCCTTTCAGCGAAATATCCACCTCTTCCTCCTCCTCGTCTTCTTCCAGGTGTATACCTGAAACCAGGGATTAGTTATTTTCAAAATAACGCTCAGCAGAGTAGAATACGGTGTTAAATCTAACAATAACACACACGTCAGTCAAGAAATAGCCACAATATTCTCATGATAAGTCAGGAGAATCATCCTTAGTGATCAGTTGAGGACGAGGAGACAGTTTACGACTCACCACAGTGATTCAGGAGGTCACTGTGGAACATCTGGAGATATTCTCTGACTTCCTCTGGCACCGGACACTCCTCATCATCAGGACTGTGCTTAAAGTTAGTCAGCATGATAACCTGGGCAAAGAAAATACCAAAATATCTCAAACACATGCTAACGGAGACTGAGTGTGTGTTTACCTGATGATGATGAGGGCAGAGCACAGTGAGGTGTTTGTGCAGACATGTGAGTGTGTGTGTGAACCTGCTCTTGAGGAGGAGAGCGGAACTCTCTGGTCCTTCGGGCCGTCTCGGCAGCGCTCATGGTGAAAGCTCTCATGAGCAGATTGTAGCGCTCTCGTTGGTTGGTCTGGATGTGTTGGACAAACCTATCGGAGAAAGCAATGATGGCTTCCACACGGTGCCTCAGCTCACAGTCACAGAAATACTGCAGCAGGATGCACATCTGAGAGCAAGAGAGCGAGAGAGAGAGCAAGAGAGAGAAAGATGTAGCAGCAACCATAGACGTAGTAGCAATACTTGCAGTAGTAGCAGTAGTAAAGCTCACCTGTAGTTTGACTGACTCAGGAAGCTTCATTTGCAACAGTCCTTCCTCTGGTGCATCCTCTTCTTTCTCTTCTCCGTCTTCTTCTCCCTCCTCAGCCTCTTTCTCCTCCTCTGCTTTTTCTCCATCCACCTTTTGTCCATCCTTCTGCTCCTCCTCAGCCTTCTCTGTCTCCTCTCCATCCTCTCCTCCCTTCTTCTTAAGTGCTTTCAGCTCCTCATCCTCTTCCTCTTCTCCTACTCCTTCGTCCAGCAGCTCCGCATCTCCCTCCTTGGCCTCCTCCTTCTCTTCGGTTTCCTCTCCTTTCTCTTGAGTTGTAGCTTCCTCCTTTTCCCCTTCTTCTTCCTCTTCCGAAGCTTTCTTTTTGGCCGAGCTGAAGACGTTTGGGTCGATCATCTTTAGGATGTGCTTGACGTCATCATCGTTGAAGATTCCCATGATAAGGAGAGTGCTGATGAGTTTGAGGATGGGCACAAAGTGGAACTCGACGCTGCCTCCTACCGGATCACGCATGGCCTGACTGCCGTCCATTACGGCCTCAGTTAGCATGCACAGAGACTTGGTTTTTAGTTCCTATAAGACATTGTATCACAATTAGTGCTTTATACAGTAGATAATCACCATAGACATTTATTTAGGTCTTAAGTAAGTTATTTAAATATAAACATTGCAAAAGCATTAAAACTAATACAGATACACAGGTCTATGATTCCTGATACACTAGTTCTGAAAGCTTCAACGGCACCGATGCTCCACATGCTCGACACGGGATACTGCCACATATCGTACCTGCAGTGGGAAGATGGGGCTCAGCGTGTAAAGGTCTGGATCAGTGCCTACAAAGTTAATAGGTGAGAAGTGGAGTTTGGGCCTGAGGCAGGTGGTCAGACCCACACCTGGCAGATCATGGGCTTGTTCGGTGTCTGGATACAGAGTGATACTGAGCGTCTCCTTCGTCATGGGCACGATAAACTCGCGGTTAGTGCCCAGGCGGTTGCGCTTGGCCGACTCTAGGTGAATGCTGATGAGCAGATCGTAGTAGCCGATACGCAGAGGCCCAGGCAGGTACGTGTTCTCGATGGCGTAGAAAAGCTGCGACTCATCCACGTGGCTGCAGAGAGCATGGGCCACACGGTTGTTTCCCAGTGCACACACAGCACAATACAGCATCAGAGTGTGATAGTGAAACTTCAGCAGGTCCTGGTGCTCTGACAACTCTAGAACGTCAATGCATCTGAACAATAAAGAAGAACATATGGTTTATAAAAATCTAAGGTCTTCTAGGTTAACAATACAAACAGCTTTTTTTACACAAATGTCACACAGTAGTCACAAATTATGTTGTTGTTGCTGCTCCATGTTCGGGGGCGCCCGAGCAGATCAGATTTCTTGATTCTGACAGAGGATTTATACCAGCTAACCTTCCTGATGAGAGAAACCCTCCCATTTTATCTGGGGTTGAGGCACTAAGAGGTAACCCCTCAGTGGCTAGATTGGTTCCCTGCCTGGAAATCAAACCTGGGCTGCAGCAATGAGAGACTAGTCACAAATTACTATGGGTTAATTCTTTTTTTATTCCAAATATACAATAATTTTATATTTCTGAGCTTCTGAGGAAATTTGTACTCATACATCACACATCAGCTCACATACTGATGATCTGCCAACTTTAGGCACTAAATAAGTCCTTGTGAAGTTTAGCTCTGTACCTGTACTTTAGCTAGCTAGTTAAAGTTATCAGGCTAGCTTAAAACCAAAGCTGCATGAAGCTTTAAACATTGAATATTTTAGCTAGTTAACTAATACCGGGTGACTAGTTAATTGCTGTTTATAATTCTACAGAATGATCACAGGTACTAATTAGAGTGTAGTAATGATGCAGATTCTAAGTGATTGCGAACTGATTCAATCTGTCATATTTTGCCATTCTTTACTTGTAAATAATCCAAAATATTCAAATTACAGTAGCAGCTAAATTTTAAAGAGTATGGTTAGTCTAGGGTCAGGCTTATTTGTGTCCCTTTCTCTGACCTGTTCTCCTCAGGGATGTGCAGTGCCATCATGGTGAGTGGTTCAGTGCATTCTACCATCCAGCCGTGCCTCTCGCTCACTTTACCCACGTCGTGCTTCAAGAAGTGGTTTGGGACTCGACTCCATATAACCGGAGTGAGCATCTCAACATCCAGACGAGGAGGACACTGAGGTAAGGGGTTCTTCCTTTCACTGCGAAACATGGCCGCTGAGAGAGGCATAATGTTCTAACAGAGAGAAAGAGAAAGAGGAACATTTAGAAAAAAGAGACACTTGTCTTTGAAGAACAAGAAGATAAGTGCATCGTGATGTCTATGAATATCTTCAGATTTCAAATCGTCCAGAAAAACCAAGCCAAGAGACTTTAGATTTCAGCAGGTTCATCAGTTCAAGGGTGAGTAAAGAACAGATGAATAACAGCAGAGTGGAAAAATATCTTTTTTTGGTGCACTAAATAACCGGTGCATTATATAACGAATTAGATAATAGAGTAGTGCTAAAGGAAAAGAGAGGAGTGAGAGGATGTGGAGGAGATCTAACCTTCAGCTTTCCTAGCTCAAACTGCAGCATGTTCTGGCTGAAGGGCTGAACAAACACAGCAGGGAAAAGCTTGGTGTTGGGCTCCACCTGAGACAGAAATCACATATTGTATGTTGTTATGTGCGACAACACAACACTTTGGATCATTTTACAGTTATGGAAACACCTAGAGAATAAGACAATGTGAGACAGGGGCAGTCAGAGCTCAAGCAGTTAAGTGGGTTGGTTGTTGATTAGAAGGTTGGGGTTCAAGCCCCAGCAACACCAAGAAAGGAAAAGAATTCCACTGTGCATGGAATACAAATTCATTCATTCATTCATTCATTCATCTTCTACTGCTTATCCGAACTACCTCGGGTCACGGGGAGCCTGTGCCTATCTCAGGCGTCATTGGGCATCAAGGCAGAATACACCCTGGATGGAGTGCCAACCCATCGCAGGGCACACACACTCTCATTCACTCACGAAATCACACACTATGGACAATTTTCCAGAGATGCCAATCAACCTACCATGCATGTCTTTGGACCAGGGGAGGCAACCGGAGTACCCGGAGGAAACCCCCGAGGCACGGGGAGAACATGCAAACTCCACACACACAAGGTGGAGGCGGGAATCGAACCCCGACCCTGGAGGTGTGAGGTGAACGTGCTAACCACTAAGCCACCGTGCCCCCCATGGAATACATATGTGTGGCAATAATAATAAAGGCTTCTTCTTCAGTATATCAAATGTCCTAAAGATGGCAAAAGTTATTAAAGGCCACAGATATGGAATATCAGCTGAGGGAACACTAATGTTCACTGATTTTGCAGTTATATTTGAGGTACCCGGTAATGCTAATGCCAGCAGTTGTACCTACAGTAACTGTTCTTACTTTTGCTGGATGTTCTGGAAAAAAAGTCCTGAAAAAAGATTGTCTAAAAATAGTGGAAACTTAAAAGTCAAAGGTTTTAAACTATCCAAGTCATTTTAAGATTTCTAGATCTATTAACTAGATCTATTAAATCTATTAACATGGATAACATTATAGTTTATTTACCAGAAGTCACCAATTTCACATAAAGCAGCAAGAAAAGATATCGACACGCTCTCTCTTAAACACTTGAAGTGTCAATATCACCTGGTAAAAAGTGTTGATCTCCTTTCCATTGGCCATGAAAGTCATAAGGCCAGTGGCCAAGTCAACCAAACAGCCAACCACCAGATCCTCCTGGCTGAAGCGCTGCTGAGAACCGCTGATTAAGTCTCCTCCCCACACCATGTAGCAGTTGCTTCTTTTGATGCTGATGTTATGAACAGGAGATGACACAAAACCATATTATCCTGACACAATATTTCTCGAGTCAAACACTGAAGTTTATAAAGTAGCTCACTGATTCTTTAGGAAAAATTTAAGGCATCATGAGTACCCATTTATTTCAAAACGATCAACTCACTAGAAAAGGCTAACATAGCAAGTAATTCTCTGTATTTTTATTTTGGTTCTGTTTTTGATGCCCAAAGTCACTATAAGATGCTCAAACTCCTTGCTGTCAGTCCTCACCTGTCATGTATGTTGCCCTTGTCGTCACCTACAGTCACTGTGACATTGCGAACTTTAAAGAGGTCAAAGCTCGGATCGTACTGGTGGAAGTCAGGGGTGACCCAGCCAACCCAAACACCACCGGGCTCCTGACCAGCAAAGATCCGCACTGAGTAATAATACTGAACAGACAGACAACAACAGAGAGAGAGAGAGAGAGAGAGAGAGAGAGAGAGAGAGAGAGAGAGATTTTATGTCTCATTGACTCAAATAATTGATCATGAAATATTTTAAACAGTAATATAATTAGCATGTTTCCAGTTAAGGAGATTTTCTTGAGATGCTGTAAATCAACATAATGTATAATACTAATCAAATATGGCCCAGGTCATTTTGCAGTTAACCTGTTATTGGATTTCTAGAAACATGACAATATAAAGTGCAAATTGTTGTTTTCCATGACAATTCCTACGTCAAAATAGCACAACACCATACTTCTTTGCTAGGTAGTCAAAAACAACTATAGTGTTTCATTTAATGTACAGTATAGGTCTTTATACGGTATTATAATAGTGGGCATGAACCAATAATTGCATTATTACACAAGTACATTTACATATAAATATGCCCTTGCTAACTTTAACAGTTATTAATGTTGGTTAGCCAGTTGGTTATATTCTTATCTGGCAGCATTGCTAGCTAGTTAACTGCAAAAAATTAAAGCTAGCAGTTCTTATTATCAGATTAACTATTCAAAAATGTATTAAATTATTATTATACATCTATTATTATACTCATATTATTAGTCCAGGATATTTCTCAGTAATGTAAATAATTTTACAGATCCTTTAAGTTAGACTTAGCGCTCTCGGGGAAAATTACTTTCATTTAAACCAAACAAATAACGTATTATACGTGGATGTATTATCCAGCACTGCAATTAAAAAAAAAAACATCTGAAGAAAACATACTGTAGGTGTTTAAAAGGCTCACCGTAGTGGTATTGAGAATGATCTCAGGGTCATCGCGATCATCCGGGACTACGTCCCGTACCAAGCGTGGCACAACAGGGGGAGGAGGAGGAGGAGCGGTCAGGGCAGCCTTCTTAGCTTTAAACAGGAAACTGAGAATGAAGAAAAAACAGATGGAGTGATCAACCTAAAAATGTTCTTTAGATAAACTTAATCGAAGAAAAGAAATACATTTGTACCCAATTCACCAGTCACACGTTGTGTATGCGACAAATAAAATTTTAATTTGTTTAATTCTTGTATTCGGGACAAGGAAAATCAAGGTAAAAGAAAATGATCAGGATGAACTTTTAAACCATTTCTATTTCATATACAAATTAATATAATAATTAATAACATTCTGAGTCACTAGTCTATCCTCACCCTTTCTTTTTGCCTTTTTCTGAGGCAGTGTCCTTGTCATTCTCCTTGATACCAGTTATGTCCCTGGGCACAGACGGCTCCTTCTCCTTCTCTTCCTGCTCCTTCTTGCTGGCCGACTTCTTCAGCACTTCGTAATCAGAGTCAGGATCCACCTCCAGCACTTCGTCCTCTGGAATGGTTAGAGTTCGAGTCAGGGGTGTGGTGCCTGCCTGGACTTTGAAAGTCTCGTGGAACTCGATAGGCAAGCTTAACCTCAGGAACAGCATGTCTGTGTTGGCATTCTGGGACCCAAAAGTTTTGTGGGTGAGTTTCATACAGGGGGCGCTGTCCACCGTGCCATCCACACGAGACACCTGGGAAATGTAAACATTGCTTGCAAAAGCATTCTAAACAATCTCACGATCCAATGTATGTCAGATTATACAACTAAATACACACACTTGCGTGACATCAATTAACGAGATAGCATATGATTGCATTGCATTTTAAAAACCTGGCTAAAGAACAAACAAACTGTATGTCTAACTAGCACAACACCACAGTTTATCAAATGCTAGCACAACACCAAAGTTTATCAAATGCTAGCACAACACCACAGTTTATCAAATGCTGTTACCTACTGTAGCTAACCTAATAAAAAGATTAACAGACATGAAAAATCTATAACTTTATAATGGACTTATTATGTGTAAATCTGCCCCTTGAAAACTATCTTATTTATTGCTTATTTAAGGCTAGTTAGCAGGTGACATTCTTACCTAGCTAGCTAGCTAACTTAAAAAATGACATCTTAGCAAGTGCAAATATCTTGAATATAGTCCAGTTTAATTAATCTTTCTTTTTTTTGTGGATTACAATAAGACCAAATATAAGATTATGAAACTTATTTATATACAACTTTCCTCATTTGATTCCGTTTAAATTTGTTATTTTGTTGAAAGAATTTTGCGATAATTTTCCACAAATTCTGTAAATCCTTAACATGAAAAACAAACAACACAATTTAAAGCTTAAAGTAAATAGAAACTTACAGACAAATTTGAATATTTTCAGGAAATATACAGACACAGTAATATCCTTTGATATTCCTGATAAAATTGAGAATTGAGAATCTCAAAATTAATTGAGATTTTTTTTTGGCAATATATAGACGTGTCTATTCCGTTCTATATTTTATCATGATTTATTATAACAAAATTTGCGAAATGAAAGTCCAGACCTCGATGTGATTGTGGTTAGTAGGCACTGGGATGAACTGAGGCAGACTCTTGCTGAACCACATGGTGATGTCTCGCTTCATGTTGATGGCAAACGGTTCAAATCCTTCCTGCAATCCACAAATGGCGAAATAGCGCAGGCTGCTAACGTTCTGTCCCAGGTTGATGCGGCCCACCTGAGACAGGCCCAGTGCACACACAGGGATGAACCCTGGCAGACAAGAAACAAGACATGTGAGGAGGAAATGATTAGATTAATGAGCTAAGATTGAGCAAAATAATGTATAATTATAAATGAATGCTACATTTGAATAAATCCACTAAGATGCCAATTGGACACGTGTTGGAACGTGATTGAAAGAATCATACGGATTAAAAGGGGCCACAAAAAGAAGGATAACTAATGCTGACAAATCAACTTCCTGCATCCAATTCTGCAAATGATTTAAATCCCAGTTATCAGGCAGGCTTGATTCAGCTCACCATCTCCAATCTCAATGTCCTTGAAGGCCATCTCAGATCCAGAGTCACTGATCAGCATCTCTCCGTTCAGAGTAAACATGATGTTCATCTCTACTAGGTCAATCATGCAGCCCACCACGTCTCCTGACTGCCACTGGCGACCGAACGGCTCGTTTCCGATGTGCCAGCGTTGAGCCTGGGAACAAAATCTATACATCTTTAATACATAAATATCTTTTTCAGCAGCTAGATCTCTCATATGCCCATTATCACAATTCCATGGACAAACGCTGGGTTTGGTTTAGTGGATTTAATCACATTCTTTACCATGAATATGTCATGAACGTTAACATACAGTGTAACAGTAATAAAGCAAACTCACCTCACTTATTTTGTTATATCCTTGAAATAAAAAAAAAACAGTATTCTGATTCATGACGTTTTCAAAATACAGTGATACCTCGAGATACGAGTGCTTTGACATACAAATTTTTTGAGATACAAGCTGTGATTCGACCTTATTTTTGGCTTGAGATACGAGCAAATTTTTGAGATACGAGCATCCGAGCCGCCGCCGCAGAAACAAAGATCCCCAACAACCATGTGTGCTCTGTTTCCCCCGCATCAGCTTCCCATGTCTCACTCGGTTAAAGCCGCCTTTCCACTGCACACGACAAACGACGGTTGATAAACAGCAAGTCATTCATTTCCTATGGAGAGTCGCAAAGGCGCTGCATGAGGTGCAGACTATCTGCGGATCCGTAATTTTCGGATCCGTTTTGACCGTTGGATCCGTTAAAAATATTTAACTTGTGCGACTACACCGCATCTGATATGCCGACCGGACAGGTTTTTATTAAAACGACCGGCAGATGTTACTGAGGAAAGAGTGACAAAAAAGGCGATGAAGAAAAGCGATGAAGAAAATTAAGCAAAATTAATGTAAAGAAAACAGAAATTGTAGCAATTAAGTTCAGATAAGTTAAGAGAAATCAAGCATCGCATTAGTTCTGGCAGGCCACGTCGTCAAGTGTGCATCAGCTGTTAATCAGCTATCCACGACGTGCACCAATCCGGTTACGACATCCATATTACCCGACCATTTAAATTCCCATTCATTGAGCCGCTTTCTAGCGCTTCGCTGCTGCTGCGATTTAAACTCCCTCCTCCAACCCCGACTCCACCATGCCGGAACCTGTGTTCGTTGTACCAGTTTACGTCTTAAATCTCCACATATTTTTCTCTCTCAAATAATTGTTTAATTATTTATTTATCCATTTATTCATTTATTATTTTCCTTTCCTATTTTTAACTCTATGCATGATTAATGGTTCTGTTATACGGGGGTCTATTCTATTTTCTAGTTGCTGCTCTCCCCGCTCTAAATGAAGTTTGGTTAAGTTCCATTTAAGTGTAAAGTAGCATTAAGAGTGTACAGTAGCAAGTAAGTGAACGAAAGTGAAAGTGTAATTCCTCCTAACTCCTCCACCTGTTTACTCCTCCCTCAACCTCCGTGCACATCTTCCGTAAAGTAAAACCAGTTTATTTTTTTAACATTCTCTTTTATTACTGTATGTTTTTATACAATATTTGTCATTTATAAATACAGGTACTGTACATTTTTATATTCAAATCACATAAACAAAACAACTGGAGTGGAATTTAGCGAGCTGGAACGGATTAATGGGATTTCAATTCATTTAAATGGAGAAAATTGCTTTGAGATACGAGCAATTTGAGATACGAGCAAGGTCTACGAATTAAACTCGTATCTCGAGGTATCACTGTAAAGTCACTTATCAGTCAAAGACCTGAGCACAGTAAGCGTATTAAGAAATGAATAAATCATGACTGATTGTGTTTGTGGAATTTGTTTTATATATATATATTTATTTATTGCTGTGTTGCCTGTGGGATCTCTTGTAGTCTTCGGATTGTTCAGTCATCTTACTTCAGGTCAAATTGCAGTGTTTTAATCATCCAGAAAAGTTTACAACACGGTTCACAGTTCCAGTTTAAGCCAGGTAACACAAAGATTTTCCAATAACAACATGCCCCAATGTGTTGTATTACTCTTATTCCGTGGTGATTTATCAATGATTGCATTTAAAAATGTGTTAAAAAAAAACATGTTACACATCGTATTATGATTTGGATTTAATTACCGGGTTCATCAGGACTGTGGTGTGATTATAATGACTGGTTATTATCTATGGTCATCTACATATAGAATAACTATTAGGAAGCATTAATAGCACCATGGAGCAAATACAAAAGGCATGTAAACCATGACGTACCCTGTTTCCGTTGAAGACGTAAGCCAGGTCGTCAGCTCCGAGATCGGTGCCTGCACGGACGTTCGGTCGAGCCCAGCCCACCCTCATCTCTCCCGTCGTCACTGCCTCAAACTCAAAGTACCATTTCCCTGAAGTCACAGCGTACTGCTTCTCCGCCCTGAAGATTCGCACCTTAACCCCTCGCCCGCTTTCCAATGAGTGGCCGCCTAGAGGAATGAAAAACAGGAAGTTAAGGTAATAGAACAAGCCCAAGACCAGACAACAAGATGATAACAAATATAATATTTTTTATTCAGTTTTATGCACTAAACCCTTGATGTCTGACTCCATCCATCCATCCATCCATGCATCCATCCATGCATCCATCCATCCATTTTCTGTACCACTTTTCCTACACAGTGTTTTAGGAAACTTATCTCTAGCACCCAGGGCATGTTGCCAACCCATCACATGGTGCAATCACACAAACACACACACACACACACACACACAAACATTCATACACCACTAAATATTCAGAGATGCCCTTCAGCTTATGACGCATGTCTTTGGACTGGAGGAAGAACCCTTTGTACACGGAGGGAACCCTGAAAAACCTCCAACCCTGAAAGTGCCATATTAAATATTCTTAGTAAATATTAACAAATTCAAATTCTAAATTAATTCATCACACACATAACTATAGTCTTCCCATCACAGGAGTTAAACAAGACTTAAATAAGTTAACTTAATAACTTAATAAGTTAACTTTTTTATTTTTAACAGACATTATTTTAAATGCATTCATTTTCATAAATTAATTAAAAAAAAAGTCATTAATAACTTTGATTTTTGTACATTAGTGTTTAAGTGTAGATTATACTGTATTATTGGCCTAAGAACAGTAGGTCACTAAAATATCTCTGTGCAGTGTGTGTGGTATGTGTGTGTGTAGTTTGCTTGCACGGTTACAATTTGAAAAAAAAAAAACAACAAAAAAAAATTAATATGATGAAAAGCAAAGTCTAAAAAACGAGGACATTCTATGAACTTTATCAGTACTTACTGCTCTCCTGGTCTGGCGGCTCGATGTTGTATCCGTAGCCGATAAGGGTGCGTACGGCGTTGTTCACACTGTCTCTGTTGGTTTTCTTGGTTTTTTCATCCAGCAAGACGTACGGTACCAGGCGAGGATTCCGTTTATTCAAAATATCCTAAGGATAAGAGTGTGTGAGCAAGAGCAAAAGGACGAAGACTTTTTCCACATAATCCACCAAAAGTTCTTAATAATTTCTGATATCTTTAAATCAACTATTCTTATTACACAGAAAGTAAACATGTGAGGATTTGGTACCTCAAAAAAAAAAAAACTGACAGTAGTACATGGTGCATTAGACACACCAGAAGATCCCCAGGGCCTGAAATGTACAATTCCAAATATGATATTTATTAGATTAGATTAGATTAGATTAGATTCAACTTTATTGTCATTGTGCAAGGTACATGTACAGTACAGAGCCAATGAAATGCAGTTAGCATCTAACCGGAAGTGCATAGATAGCTTATTTACAAGTGGTAGTGTAATAAATGAGGGTCTGAGGTTATACAGACGGTGTAGTAATATGTTCAGTGCAGAGACAGCCACAGGAAAGAAGCTATTTTTCAGTCTATTTGTTCTGGCTCTGAGACAACGGTAGCGTCTGCCCGATGGGAGAAGTGTAAACTAAAAGTGTATATTTAATTAGAGAAAAATTTATGAATTATTGTAATTAGTGTAATTAAGTGCTAAATACTACCTGTACGATGCTGTAAGTCCAACCCTGCCTCACGCGGTCTCGTGCCCACACGTTGTGCCCGTTCTCTGCCAGCTTCTCTACCAGCTGGTTCTGGTTGGGAGTCAGTTTCACATGGCTGAGATCCAGAGGCGCTGGCTTGTACCCACTGCTCATCACATACCTGACAGAGAGACAGGAAGAGGCAATAAAAAGAAAGAAATATGGTTTGTTATATTCATATGGAAATTCATACACCACATTGACCACACTTGCATGTCAACCTCCGTAGTTTGTTTGATGCTTTCCAGAGGAAAAGTGACAGAGTTCATATTTAATAAGAAGAATACTGTTTATTAGAGTTAGGTCAAGGGAAGCATCCGCTATACAAATCAATGAGTTGTTGCTATAGAAACAGAAACATTTATAAAGAAAAATATAATAAAAATATTTACTTATATGTAGAAAGCTTTAAAAATTTGTAGTTTTTTATTTCAAGTATTTCTGTTTTTTTTTCCCCCCCAAGTCTACTGTACTAAGGCGATATATTCATAGAAAAGGTGCAAAAAACACAAACAATTAGTTTTTGTGTCACACAAATGGTTCTATCTTCAAAGTAAATGCTGATATCAATCCTGTTTCTGCTCTCTGAGATGCTCCAAGCCTTTGTTCATAAGCATCTAAAAATTGAAGGTGTTCATCTTTCAACCACTAAAATTCTGTGTTATGAATAAAGGGACAAAGACACGTTTCACACTGAAAGCCAACAGAGTCGTGACTCACTTTAGATCAGACTCACAGCCAGAAAACCATTAGTTTATTTATACTGAATAAAAATGGCCCATAAGTCTATTTCCAGTGGCATACTAGTGTACTGATAGAAAGGTTAAAGCTGTGTGATGTTTAATTCTTTGTAGCATCTGTAAAAATTTGCCTACTTTCTTCTAAACAACATACGTTTTTGGCAGCTTGATCTTCTTTAGATTTTCTTCTGCTTTCTCATCTCCCATTCCCACATGGCAGCCCAGGGCCAGGAGCGTCCTGAGGAATTTCACAGCAAAAATAAAGCATGTGTAAGCAACCGAGTAGAAACAAATAATAAATATCTGAAATGAGAAAAAATGGAAGGGAAGTAAAAACGATGATTCACTTTAAAGTTTCTCCAGACATCTGCAAGTTGTAGTTTCTCTCAGGTTCTGGAAGGCTCAGGAAGTCCACCAGGCACGGGTGTAGTTTTTTATTATCATCACGGAACTGTCGTAAAGAGAAGACGATGTATAAATGAACAGTTGTGAATGTAGGGTATGAAGGAAAGAAAGAGTGTTACTTACTGCACCGTAGGTCCATCCTTGCTCGATACGAGTGACAGACCACAGCTCATGGATATTTTCAGCCAGTTTTTCTCTGATGCGTTCTAAGTGAGGGGGCAGCACAATCTACCTCAACACACAAGCAGAAAAACTGTTTAATAAAAGCACTGGAAGTTCTGAGAAATATGTAAAGTAATTAGTACTTGACACAGAGAAGGAGAGATGGATGAAGTGTGGGTGAAGCACCTGAGCGGTGTCCACAGGACATGGTGTGAATGAGGTGTGTGTGAGGGACTGCGTGGGGCCCAGGAGGTTTCGGACTCCATTAAAATCATGCATGTACTCTTTGATGGGCTCGATACGCATCCTCTCTCTGGGTAGGAGAGCCTCGTAGCACGGTGCATAGCCAGGCGGAGGGAGGAACTTAAATTCACCGTGACGGCCACCCAATAAAAATCGAGCTCTAGGAAAGTTAACGAAGGTTAGAACATGCTCCAGTTTAAGAGAGAGCAATGAGCGAAAATTCAATAGCCAGTTTATCACAAAATTGTAAAAAAGTCGAAAAGAAATACAATTTTCTTACTTGACCCCAGCGGAGAAGCTAATAACAGGGAAGAAGAGGCCGTCCAAATTGAAATTCTCGAACATGCCCTGAACAGGATGCCCGTTGATTCGGAAAGAGATACTGGGCACGCTCAAATCCAGACAGCAGCTTACAACATCATCAGCTGCCAGCATGTGCTGATTGGGTGATGCCACCTGACGAGCCACATGACCTAGGAACAACAAGATTTATAATTCATATAAAACTAATCAACTCCAGAAGGATATCATAGGAACCTTCAAGTCATCTAGACTCACCTGACCACAGGTGATGTCCATCAAATCCATAGGAGTAAAGATCATCGCCAACTCCATTGCCTCCCCAGCCTTCTCCTCCTCCAGGGTACGGACTGTATCCTTCTGTTAGCGCCCAGCCAACACGCAAATGACTAGCCTGAGCCGTCACAAACGGCTCCACGTAGTCCACAATCATCTCGTAGTACCACTTCTTGTACTGGGTCGAGCCCTCACATGTTCCGAGGAAGATATTGGGTCTAACACTGTGAGGAAAAAGAAAAACGAGTAAGTCGAAGAAAAGCGGATAACGTTTAAGAATTTGTAAGTACACAAGGAGGTACGGCACAATAACGCAACTTAGTGCAGAAGAATGTGTTCAAGATCAGTCTGAAATTAACAATCAGATTAACAATGCTGTAGCTCCTAATGCACTCTGCACTGAAGACTGAATGCTAATTAAAAAGCAAAAAAAGTTAAAAAGGTGAAGTGCTCAAACTCCAAGCTGTTGAAGATTTGTGCCCCATCCATCTTCTGACATTTAGCAGACACCCTTATCCAGAATGACTTACATTTTTATTTCAATTTATACAACTCAGGGGCCAAGCAGTGGAAGCTTGGTGGACATGGGACTCGAACCCATGATCAGTAGCCCAACACTTTAACCACTGAGCTATCACATCCCATTGTACCACTTATCTTAGACAGGGTCACAAGAGGTCTGGACCCTATCTCGTGCTCTTGGGGTACGAGGCAGGGGACTCTCTGGACAGAGTGCCAGGGCATAATCACACACATACACACCCTTCACACACTACGAACAATTTAGAGATGCCAATCAGGCTACAACACATTTATCTGGACTGGGCGAGGAAACCGGAGAACTCAAAGGAAACCTTTGAAGCTCTGGGAGAACCTCCAAACTCTACACACAAAGCCGAGGTGTGGGGTAACAGTGGTAGCACTAATACTGACATTCAAAATGAGACTTTCTGTTGGAATTTTACAAAACTGCCTGCACATTTTCTGCTTTTCATGTTGGACGAACAGTAGCAAGAAAACACGACAGGGCGTTTTACCTGGAACTGTAATTTACAATGTTGGTCTGGAGCAAAAGATCACGACGTGGTAGCAGATTTTCTGTGATGAGGTTCTGGTTGGACCTCACAGCCACGCCGTTACACACACACAGAGAGCGCAGCACGTCCAATACCTAATGAGATAAAACAATGAAGTCAGCCCAGTGTGTGTTTGTCTCTGTGTGTGTGTGTCTGTTTGCTTGTGCATATTTATCTCTTGTGTAATTGTTTAATGCAAAACCCATTTTTTAAACACTTCAATTTAATTCAATTCAATTCGACAAAGGCAACACAAACTAACCAATCACAATCTTTGTACAACTTGCGTACAACCTTCTAACTACTAACCACAACCTTCATACACACTAAGCCATGCTTATTCAAATTCAGTTGAATGCAGAGATTCCGTGTTAGCAACGACGGATACAAGCATGTAGAAGCGACTCGTGACTAGCGGACCTTGTGATTGCGTCCGTGCTTGTCCAGGAGAGAGATAATAGACTTGATGTGGTTCTCCTGGATGATGTTCAGGACTTCAGGGCTTTCGATTAAAATGCAGTACAACACCTCCAGAATGCCTGAAGAGAGGAAGTAACAAAAGGACAAACTGTGTAGCCCCAGACGGTACGAGCTCATTCCTATAAAAGCGTAAGAATCAGAAAGAGCTGCGTACCTGATGAGGCTTCCAGACGGTCCAGTTTAGTGACCAACCAGTCCAGATTATCGCAAAACAGAGCACAGTTAGCACGGTTCCCTCTGATAAGCGAGGCTGTATAATAGATAGAAACATATTACAGGTACTACAATACAAGACATACACAGTATATAAGGAATAAAAACAACAGTGTGGTGCTGTAACGTTTATTTAGTTCTAATAACATCACATCCCGAGATCGTTTATTCATTATTCTGTTATTTATTCATTCATTCCTGTTATCACTTAGGTTATGACGGTTATAAAGAGGCATTCGTTCACTGGCTTCTCTTTTTTTTTTTTATCTCCTTTTTCTCAGGAAGTTTCTAAAACAAAAAATGCAGAGGTTTCAGCAAAATGTGAAGAAAAAAAAGCGCACTTTCCTGAACCTTAGCGAGTAGACAAGTAAGTTTGTCTTATTAGGTTTGTTCTAATGCTGGGGGCACGGTGGCTTAGTGGTTAGCACGTTCGCCTCACACCTCCAGGGTTGGGGGTTTGATTCCCGCCTCCACCTTGTGTGTGTGGAGTTTGCATGTTCTCCCCGTGCCTCGGGGGTTTCCTCCGGGTACTCCGGTTTCCTCCCCCGGTCCAAAGACATGCATGGTAGGTTGATTGGCATCTCTGGAAAATTGTCCGTAGTGTGTGATTGCGTGAGTGAATGAGAGTGTGTGTGTGTGCCCTGTGATGGGTTGGCACTCCGTCCAGGGTGTATCCTGCCTTGATGCCCGATGACGCCTGAGATAGGCACAGGCTCCCCGTGACCCGAGGTAGTTCGGATAAGCGGTAGAAAATGAGTGAGAGAGTGTTCTAATGCTAGCGATGTACTGTATAGTCTATATAAATGTCTGTGAAGGCACAGAATCCAGGATCTCACCCAGAAGTTCATAAAGCAGGTTGACTATTTCCTTCCACGACTCGGCTGCCTCTTCCCCGGCGAACTCCGAGAAGTGAGCAGCAGTGTTGTACACGTTAAGCCTGTCCACACACTCCAGCACGATGGTAATCATCCCCTACAGAAAATCAGCAGTGAGCAAAGACATACACACATCTACACAAACATACCCACCCCACACACACACACACACACACACACACACCTCTTCTTGGAAGAGGTTCTGCCGATTGCGCAGCGATCGCAGTTTCGTCTGCTTCTCCTCGTGCTCCAGCTCCTCCTCAGGTGGCCGGAAGTAGTGGATGAGATCCTGAAGGGAGAGAATCACTCCATCCAGGGGGAGAGAAACCGGACCTGCAGCCCTGTTCTTCCCACTCAATGAGTCCAGCCCCCTACACACACACACACACACTTCTGACACCTACATAAACACAGCGATTTTCTAAATGCAGTATTAATACACAGCTCATCTGGAAATTGTTATTTAATTGGTAGTGCAAGTATTTTATACAGGAAACCTTCATTCAACTCCTTCCAACCTGCCAGGAAATGTCCTGTATCACCGGCTGCGTCTCAGTCAGCTCCCTAGTTCAGTATTGTTTTGCTCCCTAAAAACCTACAACGCACCACAAAAACCAGGCAGAGTCTCTACCATCGATCAATGACCTAGGGAGCTGATTGAGACTCACCCACTGTACTGTATACCTCATTATCAGCCTATCAAGCCCTATGATCCCTTATTAACACTTCATCAGATGATCTTCATCCCCAGAGATCCATGAAACATAGCTACTGGGTCTGTATCTTTTTTTTTTTTTTTTTGGCTACAATCACAACACAATATTTTTAACATTCTAACATTTACTGAGTTTTTGTAGATGGCTTATTTGCCCGACTGTATGAATTGAACAGGCTTCATACTTGATGAACAGTTTGAAAAGGCCTGTGGTGCTGTAGATCATTCGAGCTGCCTGAGACTCTTCTGTCTGAGACCGGGACATCACGAGGGCATCGTCCATGTGGCCTTCCTGATGCAGAGTAACCTAAAGGAGAGAGAAAGAGAAAAGGATAGAAATAAATAGAGGCAAATTTTATTTAGTAATTTTTCACGATACACAGTTACAGTTTTATCAGTTATTTACGGTGGCCGGGAGGTGCAAAACAAATTAACAAATCCCAAAACAAACTAACAAATCCCAAAACAAATTAACAAATCCCAAAACAAACTAACAAATCCCAAAACAAATTAACTTAATTTGTTTTGGGATTTGTTAATGTGTTTTGGGATTTGTTAATGTGTTTTGGGATTTGTTAATGTGTTTTCGGATTTGTTAATGTGTTTTCGGATTTGTTAATTTGTTTTGGGATTTGTTAATGTGTTTTCGGATTTGTTAATTTGTTTTGGGATTTGTTAATGTGTTTTCGGATTTGTTAATGTGCTTTGGGATTTGTTAATTTGTTTTCGGATTTGTTAGTGTTTTCGGATTTGTTAATTTGTTTTCGGATTTGTTAATGTGTTTTGGGATTTGTTAATTTGTTTTCGGATTTGTTAATTTGTTTTCGGATTTGTTAATGTGTTTTTGGATTTGTTAATTTGTTTCCGGATTTGTTAATTTGTTTTCGGGATTTGTTAATTTGTTTTCGGGTTTGTTCATTTGTTTTCGGATTTGTTCATTTGTTTTCGGATTTGTTAATGTGTTTTGCATTTCTCGGCCACCGTAGTTATTTGTTAATTAGCATGTTAAATAGAGAAAGTGGTGTGTGGAGTCTGGACAGTACCTTTCTTTTCATCGTACCCAGACGAGCTGCTTTGGCATCGAGGGCAGCGTAGGTGAGCCACAGACCTGTAGAGACGTGTTGTACAAAGCACATCGACTCGCCATACTTGATCTCTGGAATTCCCATGCCCTCAACATCACGCTTCTTCACCACCTCCACCTTCTCCTGCTCAGACGCAATGCGGTTTTGTTGTTAAAATCAAAAATGTTCTGCTGAGCAATTCCGTTTAGTTCTTTAGTTTTAATGAAGAATTCAGAATGTTCAGAGACCTTGGAGGCACGGAAGCAGAAAGCCGACTGCTTGGTGTTGGCCTTCTCGGGGTCGAGCACCATCAGACCTTTCTCTTCATCCAGGCACAGATAGCGACCCGTGGTGATGTGACGAATGCGGAACGGCTGACCCCACTTCATATGACTGCCACTCCAGCTACGGGAAGCGAGTGATGAATAGTAACATAAAGAAAAAAAGAGATTCAGTGATTTTTAACAGACTGTTGAATATTGTACAGAAGTCTGCCCAGAATCAGGCCATCTTTATCTATAATTTAACTAGAATAATTATATCATTTCACAACTCATTATCTACCACCTCTTTATTTCATAGGCTGTCATGTGACCCTTTTTACCAGTAGACAGATGTGTCATTTCCACCGTCCCGAATCTTGATCTGCTGCTCTGTACCTTCAGACTTTACATCTGTACATCTGATCATTCGAGTGTTACAGAGGGTTCATAAAATCTTTCCTTACCTGATTCTCAAAGGTTCAAGTCTCCACAAGGAACGTGCTTGACTACAGACAGCTCCGGACTCATACTGAGCGGTCCTGAAACGCAGAGATAAAGAGAAGAGGGAAAAGAGACAGAGAAGAGAGCAGAGGAAAGGAAAAGAGAGAAGAGGAGAGGAGAGGTGAGGAGAAATAAAGAGAGGAGAGGTGAAATAAAGAGAGGAAAGGAGAGAAGAGGAGAGGAGAGGTGAGGAGAAATAAAGAGAAGAGAGGTGAAATAAAGAGAGGAAAGGAGAGGAGAAATAAAGAGAGGAAAGGAGAGGAGAGATAAAGAGAGGAGAGATATAGAGAGGAGAAGAAAGATAAAGAGAGGAGAGATAAAGAGAGGAAAGGAAAGGAAAGGAAAGGAGAGGTGAAATAAAGAGAAGAGAGGAGAGAAAGAGAGGAGAGAGGAGAGGAGGCGAGAGATAAGAGAGGAGAGGAGAGGAGAGGAGAGGAGAGGAGAGGAGAGGAGAGGAGAGGAGAGATAAAGAGAAGAGAGGAGAGGAGAGGAGAGGAGAGGAGAGGAGAGATAAAGAGAGGAGAGGAGAGATAAATAGAGGAGAGGAGAGATGAGGAGAGTAGAGATAAAGAGAGGAGAGGAGAGATAAAGAGAGGAGAGGAGAGGAGAGATAAAGAGAGGAGAGGAGAGATAAAGAGAGGAGAGGAGAGGAGAGATAAAGAGAGGAGAGGAGAGGAGAGGAGAGGAGAGATAAAGAGAGGAGAGGAGAGATAAAGAGAAGAGAGGAGAGGGGAGGAGAGATAAAGAGAGGAGAGGAGAAATAAAGAGAGGAGAGGAGAGAAGAGCAGAGATAAAGAGAGGAGAGGAGAGGAGAGGAGAGGAGAGGAGAGGAGAGGAGATAAAGAGAGGAGAGGAGAGCAGAGATAAAGAGAGGAGAGGAGAGGAGAGGAGAGGAGATAAAGAGAGGAGAGGAGAGCAGAGATAAAGAGAGGAGAGGAGAGGAGAGGAGAGGAGAGGAGAGGAGAGGAGAGGAGAGATAAAGAGAGGACAGGAGAGATAAAGAGAAGAGAGGAGTGGAGAGATAAAGAGAGGAGAGGAGAGATAAAGAGAGGAGAGGAGAGATAAAGAGAGGAGAGGAGAGTAGAGAAGAGGAGAGCAGAGATAAAGAGAGGAGAGGAGAGTAGAGAAGAGGAGAGGAGAGGAGAGGAGAGGAGAGGAGAGGAGAGATAAAGAGAGGAGAGGAGAGGAGAGATAAAGAGAGGTAGCAGCAGGAAATATAACAGACAGAAAGTGAATAAGTTGCACACTAAAGCCTTCTGCTTGCTATCAGTCCTTGTTTTTGTCTGTTTTTCTGTCTTACTTGCGCTGATCTTCTCCTTGGTCTGGAGGCGGTATGGCCAGACACTCGTCCATGTGACCGTGGAACAAGCGTAGAACATGACCTCCGGTTAAAAAACCTATTGAGGATGTATACATTTAAACAGAGAGCTACACACCAAGAAATACTAATGTCCCTATAGAGCAATCTATCTGTCTTTCTTTCTTTCTTTCTTTCTTTCTTTCTTTCTTTCTTTCTTTCTTTCCTATTCCACGTAGCTGCTTCATTAATCTGGATTGCATGGCTTTTTTTAATGGTATTTTCATACTTATATTAATTTTTTGTTAACCTTTGGCTAAAAAGGGGTCAAAATTACAACACATGTACAGTATCTGCGTAATCTCTTGCTTCACTTTAACCAGCGTTGTGCTACATTTGTGAAAGTTGTCTTGACCAACATGACCTCAGATGAATATGTGCTGTGGATAATACATAAAATTTGTGTTGAGTTAAATGACATCCCTGCAGTGCATTAACCGTCGTGTCGGAACTGAAAAACACAAAGGGAAAGAAAAGCTCACCCTCCGCTAGCTCACAGCCTGAGCACACTGGATTCATGTTCCACAGAGTTTGCATGAACGACGCGTCTACCATCAAGTCCCCGCTGGCATAGGACAGATGCTGCAAGGACACAGTGACTCATAAACAACATCCAACCACGCTACTCCGAATTACAGACACATGCAGTAACAAGAGTGTTTTTCATGCCAGGAGATATCTGTGTATCTGAGAGAGAGAGAGAGAGAGAGAGAGATGATAAAAAAACAACACATCTTGTCTTACCAGATATCTCTCAGAAGACACGCTAACCAGGATCAGGTCATCTCCGACTCTGACCTTCTCACCTTCTGACCTCTGCTTGGATGCAGGATGGATGGTCCACCAGCACGCTTCGCCTGTGGTAAAGAGTACAGGGTCATGACACGGCAGATCACACATCTACATGCATTATAGACAATACAGCTTAGATTCACATGAACACATTTTATCCAGTACACCGGTGTTCTGATTCGCCGGCAGAATGATAATCGTCGTATGGGACGTTTTCTATCGGTATAAATAAAAGAATTATTTCATTTCTCTGAGTCTGATCTAAAATAAGTCAGGACTTTTGTTGGCTTTCAGGGTGAGACGTGTGTTTTTCCCTCACTCAGAATTCTAGTGTGTACAAATTTGAGCGGTTTATGAACGAGCACTTGGGGGCATCTCAGGAAGCAGAAATGGGTTTAATATCATCATTTACTTCAAAGATAGAAACATTTGTATGAAAAAAAAAAAATTTTGTCTTTTCTATGAATGAAAAAAAAACATAAATAGCCATAAAAAAAACTACACATCCTTAAAGCGCTGAGTGTCACATGAGTCATTAACCAGCAATCGAACCTTCAACCAGACAGGTACAAGACAGACAGACAGACAGACAGACAGACAGACAGACAGATAGATAGATAGATAGATAAAATACAGAATAGATAGAATACAGAATAGATAGATAGATAGATAGATAGATAGATAGATAGATAGATAGATAGATAGATAGATAGATAGATAGATAGATAGATAGATAGATAGATAGATAAAACACAGAATAGATAGATAGATAGATAGATAGATAGATAGATAGATAGATAGATAGATAGATAGATAGATAGATAGATAGATAGATAGATAGATAGATAGATAGATAGATAGTCAACCTGAACACCACCACAGTTAATAACACCAACTCAGCTTCAGCTTTTTGTGTGTGTGTGTGTGTGTGTGTGTGTGTGTGTGTATGTGTGTGTGTGTGTGTGTTTGTGTACCTGTAGAGTCCTCCTGCAAACCCACATCGAAGGCCAGCTTGTCCGTGAGCGAACGTGATGTGGTCAAGCAACTGAGGTACTGCAATGATGACGATTAGCACACATGAGTGTTAAACATCCATCAGTGTATTATCATGTGGATTATTATCAGAGGATTATCATGTGACTCACCATGCCAGAGTGGCTGTGTCTCAGCAAGATGGCGTGACCATACAGCAGCGTCCGATGGCCTCCTCCCTGAGAGGACTGAAGACGGAGAGCCGGAGGAGAGAAGAGAAAAGAATTAAACCAAGACATGCACTTATTCTCCTTCATACCTGGGAAAGGATGTAAGCATGGCTTTATGTGAGTGGCTGATTGTAAATGTCTGAATGTGTGTTTGTGTGTGTGTGTGTGTTTGTGTGTGTGTGTGTGTGTGTGTGTGTGTGTACTGTCTATGCCACAGCAACCTCCTTTCAAAACAGAATTGTCTTCATTCCTCATAAGATAACAAAGATAAGTAGAAGGACAAACGATGAGAGGAGAATGAAAAACACACAGAGGATCATGGGAGAAAAAAAAGAAGGAAGAGAAGCCGCCCCAAAAAAGGAATGGGCATCTCTTCACCTCCTGTCAAAGTAGAAGGAAGTGGGTTACGGTACCACAGGAAGACCACACATGAGTACAAACAAAGGTCAAACAAAGTCCACACCAAACCGAACGATTTCACAAAAAAGGCTTCGATGAGGTCACAAGTCACTCTATGTGGTCAGTTCACCTTAAGGTTTAGGAATGAGAAGACACAATGATTATTGATATTAGTGATTATCATCAGCTCCAATATCACCGTAAACATCGTCATCTGTGTCAGTAGCATGGCTCGGGTGAGAGAAGGTACAGTGCACACTGCAGGGCTCTAAGGTTAAGCACACCTTAATCCACCTGTGTGGGTCAGTGTGTTACGCCGTCTGTCGTTCTGTTGACATTAGCGGCGAATGGACGGGGATTTTTCTCTCAGAACCTCAGTGTCAGAATCAATCCCCAGGGACACCAACCCCTCCATCCTGCTGGGACTTCCACATGCCATGCTATTCTCATTATCACGAGTCACTGCTTGTTTCCCTGCTAACACCAATATGGATCTTCTCTCTCTCTCTCTCTCTCTCTCTCTCTCTCTCTCTCAATACCCACATATGGTTAAGGCTGATTCTTTCTACATTATATGTTCAGATCATTTTTCTTCATCAACGTCTTTAAAAGAATTCGTGTTTTCTAAATATAAAACCAAAAAAAAAAAAAAAAAAAATTCTTGTCAGGTAAATTTGTCTCCTTACTTGTGGAGACTCAATCGAATCACTAATTATTTCAAGGGCTTCTGTATGACTAGACGCAGATCTGTAGCTAATGTATTTATGACGATTATAATTTATGATATTTATGACAAGGGTGGACAAATCAGTATTCCAGGAACAATCTGATATCATGCTGAAGATATTTATTAATTTATTTATTTATTTATTCATTCATTCATAGTTGCCCAGAGGACAGAAAGTTTCGACAACCCTGAAATACTATAACTACAGCATGGTGTCACATCGAGCTACACACATGAGCCAGATGAGATCCAGGGGTCTGAGAGAACGGATTAAATCATTCATTCATTCATTTTCTAATGCTTATCCGATTCTACCTTGGGACACGTGGAGCCTGTGCCTATCTCAGGCGTCATCGGGCATCAAGGCAGGATACACCCTGGACGGAGTGCCAACCCATCGTAGGGCACAAACACACACTCTCATTCACTCACGCACTCACACACTACGGACAATTTTCCAGAGATCCCAATCAACCTACCATGCATGTCTTTGGACCGGGGGAGGAAACCGGAGTACCCAGAGGAAACCCCCGAGGCACGGGGAGAACATGCAAACTCCACACACACAAGGCGGAGGCGGGAATCGAACCCCCAACCCTGGAGGTGTGAGGTGAACGTGCTAATCACTAAGCCACCGTGCCCCCCCATAATAATCACGTTGTATTGGATTCATTAGTTATTGCTCACAGTGGATAATGTACATACTGGTCAGTATACGTGTGGACGCACTACATCCGCCTCATGTGGTTAAGGCTCTGGGTTGTTGATTGGACAATCAGAGTTCAAGCCCCAGCACTGCCAAGCTGCCACTGTTGGGCCCTTGAGCAAGGCCCTTATCCCTCTCTGCTTTAAGGGAGATGTATCATTCTCCTACTGTACAGTCAGGTAGCAGGAATATTCAGAGGCAGCAGAAAAAACCCACAGCTCATAGCTGAAAATTTGCTACTTTACTGCTTTGCTGGAAAAAGATAACCATCATCATATGACATATGATGTTAATTCAGTTAACTACTGAATTTTTAGAATTGCTGGTTAACAAATACATGATTTGTCCACCCCAGGTATTAGATATACAGAGATATACTTAAAACAGGAGGTTTACATCTACTGGTGATTAGTGCACAGAACATGAGGGTTCTTCCTGGAAGTCGTGAGGAAGTCGTGAGGAAGCAATGAAACGGTTGAGTTGCGAAAAAAAAAGTAAAGAAGGAAAAACATGCGGTGTTTGATGAGGGAGGTGTGTGAGTGTCTTAGTATATAGTAGAAATTACAAAACCATGATATTGCAAAGGAAAATGTGTTAGTTTTTTAATTTGGGGGAAAAAAAAAGATGGGATGGTAGTTAGTGAAAGGGTGAAAGTGCTGCATGAAATGGCGACGTGGCAGGCAGAAAATCCAAAGAGAGCCCTGTGTTTCTTTAGAAGACAAACTGTTTGAAGAAATTCAGGGTTTTCTTTGAATACTTTTAGGCTGAAATAGCTTGTAAAAAAAAAATACAGCCATGGTAATGTGTGTTATGTGTGTGATGGGTAGGAGACTAAAGGTAAAAAGGGAGGTGATTTCTAGTCTTGGCTACCAAGATTTGATCCACTGGATCTCTCTCTCTCTCTCTCTCTCTCTCTCTCTCTCTCTCTCTCTCTCTCTCTGATGTTCGATGTTTACTCAGGGACTAATTCTTGTCCAGAAATGTCATTTGGAAACCAAATGAGATTCCATCTACACAGTCAGCATAAGGAACAGGTGTGATCAATGCTGAGGAGGAAGAGAAGGCTCAGGGGAGAAGGACAGTAACTGCAGCACCATTTCATTTTATTTCATTTCATTTCATTTCATTTTAACTAAACGAGACACACTGGGAAAGAAGGACAGGAAGGAGTGGAGGAGGGGTGCTTAGATCAGATTGGGGTAGACAGATAAACAAGAGACATGTGCAAGAACATACCCACTGGTCCAAATCGACTGCCTACGGGTGGCAGAGAAAGGGACGAGGTGCCGGGGAGGAGAAAAAAAAAGGCAGATGAAGTTAAGTTACTCTAGTGGAAACTCTACAGATGGTTTGTCCAAAGGCAAAGACATGAAAAAGAACCAGGCTTTCATCAGCACCACATAGCCTAACGTAGCCTTTAGGTCAAATCTGATTAGAAAATCAATCAAAAATTCATTAATTAAAAAATAAAAAGCAAACAAACAAATAAATAAATAAACAAATAAATCAATACAGCTGATTAGATTATTAGTAAAGCTTATCTCATTATAAGAAAGCTTAAAAAAAACTAAAAAAAAATACAGTTAATACACTTCTGTTTATATAGTTATAAATTTGTTCTTGTGACTAAACTGGGCTCAGGACAATATTGACCCAAAGAAAAACCCCAAATCAATCTTCCCACCACACCAGGTTCTGCTTACAGATACAATCACCGAGCACTTCAGCAACCATCTCATTTCATCCTCTGTACCATTAACTCTATTACTCCTTCAATCCTCTGTACTTATCTTAACATCTCAGGGTCTCACCTCCATCTCCATGGTGTTGGCCAGCATCTCCTGTAGCGCCCGCACCGAGAGCGACTGCTCCAGGATGAAGGCGCAGATAGCCAAGTCGGGCGGCACATTCTGGACAGGAGACAGATAAAGTGTGTGAATGGAGAAAAGAAATAGAGAAGTAGTTTAGCTTAGAAACAATACCGTATGCTTCTCTGATGCTCAGGTGTGAAAACATGGAATTAAATGAATCTTTGACCTAATAAAGACAGAAAAAAATACACAAGCAACTCCATTTTCCTAATAAAGCTAGCAGGCTGTTTGTTGATTATTAAGCAGCGATCAACCATAAGATTAAAAGACAGGCACAGTCTAATCGAGGTGGCGTCTTCATGGATGGGACTCTTTTGTCCAGGAGGTCACATAGACGCTAGATTAGATTGAGGTCTGGGGAATTTGGAGGAGAAATCAACACCTTGATGACGCTTTGTCATGTCATTCAAACCATTCCTGAAGTTTTTTTTGTACTATTGGAGATGCTCTGACCCAATCATCCTCCTTGCTGCTCAGATCCTTGCGTTTGCGTGTTTTTTCAGCTTCCGACACATTGACTTCACCTGTCAGTGGTTTTAATGTATTGTAATTGTATTCGATGAAAGATAAGAAGCGTCGCTTTGTTTACTGTTGATGCTCTGAGCAGTCATCTAGATTTGACGTCACATATTGACCTGTACTTGTCTAACACTGCTCTGATTGACAGATCAAAAGAAGACCTTGGGTGCACGATATTTGAAAAATGCTTCAGAAAACTGAGTCAGGCCAACTAACAAAACAAACATGTAGCCAATTAGCAGAAAGGGGCGTGTCTTGTCAATATGCGAGGGAGAGTGTGTTCAGTGCGCATGTGTGACATTAGCCGAAAGCGACTGAAACATTGACATGGCGGATACCTGCTGTTACCTCTGCCTCGGGTTCTAGGTGTTGAATGTCGTCTTCCGCGTGAAACGGAGCTAAACCTTTTACTGTACAACACACAGTACTACAAAAACACATTTGTATTACCATAGTATTACTCATTGAGTTCATTTACTGATAAAAATATCCCCTCGGCCAGCCGCCCCAACAGGTTCCGCCATAATAGTTGACTGGGTTACGTATGTATGTGTGGGGCGGAGCTATCAAAACAGGGGTGACACCCATTTGGGTTAGGGGCGTGTTTGTTTTGGTGATTTTAAGTGTCAACATTGGCTTTCAAACTTCATGCACTCCACCTTTAAGCAATTATTGTCAGGAAATGTCTGGGCTTTTCCCTGCCTGGACACTAGGGGGACATTCTGGGAAAATTTATGTGTCTTGCACCATGTGCCTTTGGTTTTGTTTCATGTCCTTATTTAATCCTTTGGTCTTGTGCCTGTTCTATCCCTACATATGGGTCTGAGTTTTATCTGTGAAGACACCCCGCTTCACCTGACAGTTCTATCTTTCTTTTAGAAATTCTTGAGAATCTATCTGACCATTTTATTGTCTTTTTGTCCAGAAGATACCTGGGCATTAGATGTTGTTTCAAGGAAGCACAATCGGTTCCCGAAGCCTTCACAAGACAGGCACAGCTTGATCTGCTCCTTCAGGACGGTCGCTGTACACTGGAGCACCACCGTGTCATCCTGAGATTTAAAAACAAACAAACAAACAAACAAACAAACAAACAAACAAATAAATAAATAAGGACATGTTAGAAAAAAATCAGTAGACCAGACATCTAAAAATGGTGCATGACAATGGGCTTGAGGATAATTAATTCTTCTTATGTGGGATATATAAAAAGATTTATGCCACACACACATATACACATACATACACACACAGGCCTGTCTGGAGGCATAGCAGGGTGTAAATACACCAATAAACACTTGCGGGGCCAAGTCTCCACCTGACACAGTGCATTCTCAGCTGTTCCCCTGTCACTCATTATGTAAGCGTACCACAATCCCTCTCTCTAGACATCTTTTTTTCTCTCCAATAGCTTCATTCCAATCCTGATGTGTGAGATTGTGTCCATTGTTTGATAAACCACCCGTGACTTCGATGAGATGTATTAGGGGGCGTGGCCTGATGGGCGTGGACTGACCCAGGTAGCACGTGTCATGTGCATGTTGCCTCGTTACAGAAGAAGAAATTTCCGGAAGCTACTTAAGAGTTTGCAAAATTTAGCTTGTAATCAGGGTTTAGTAATTACTTCATTCATAATTTATTTAATGAATTATTATTGTTTACTTATTAAGCTGCTTAATAACTCATTAACAATATCAGGAATGCAGCAAACCTGTTTATTACATGTAAATAAGCTATTGCTTTCATAAACAACCGTTTTTATTTTCCTTAATTTAAACTTCCTGTCCTGATTTCGAAAGCGACGAAGCTAAGACGTGTGTTTTATCGGTCTGCCAGGCATCAGATCAGATTATGATGTTTCCTATGCTGTAAGATACAAAACAGATGAAAAGGAAAGACACATCACACGTTACAACACATTTTTTTACGATCTTTATCGAACCTAAAGCTAAACCATAAACCTTCTTATATTCCGTGTTTCTAAATACGTTATAAGACACTCGTAATTAAATGACACGTCTATTTCACAACACCAGCACCCATGCCACATTTTCATAGACATCCCTCTTCCATGCTGGACAAACTGAAGACTTCCTCAGGTCCAGTTCTATGAAGCGTGTCTAATCTTCTAATGCGTTCTTCGTCTGGTGTTAGTCCAACATTTATCTTCAGACAGCCCAAATCTGTCTTCTGAACTGTTTCACACAGGAAATGGGGACAGGGTGCCCTTTATTCTTTTCTCCAGCCTCTATCAACCTTCCCTGATACACACACACACACACACACACACACACACATACACACACATTTCTTCCTAAAGCATTCTAATTAGCCGTTCCAGAGCAGTTCTATGTATTACAGTGTACAAGTAGTCTGTAAATACTCAAGAGCTACCTTTGATGTTATATATGTTGTATATATATATATATTATTAGACTTGTGTCTGATAAATGAATCAGATATTTGGATTAGTTAAGTTCTACGGTAAATAAATGGAATGGATGGAAAGGTGCATGCAGCTTGTGAACTGGACCTACAGAGTGTCAAGGGTGATGTCCTCTGAAAGCTGTACAACATACTGTAGCACCTTCAAGTCTCAATGTTGTGAAGAATAATGTGTGTGTGTGTGTGTGTGTGTGAAAGAGAGAGCGAGAAAGCAAGAGAGACCTGATATGGACCTGAACCTGATATGGACCTGATAAGGAGATGTGCTCTATATTTCTAAAAAGAAACCGGCTGATTCGATGACATCGGTTTGAACCAATCAGGTAGCAGCGCCATTACCGATGAAGGACAATAAGACTGAGATGATCGTGCAAATTAAATACTAGTTACCATTTGCTCATTGTTGAATGGAACCATTTCTGACATTCGGCAGACTTTCTTATCCAGAGAGACCTACATTTCATACAACTGAGTGATTTAGGGTTTAAGGGCCTTGCTCAGGGGCCCAGCAGTGGCCGCTTGGTGGACCTGGGATTCGAACTTACAACCATCCAATCAGTAGTCTAACACTTACTGTCAGCAACAAGGATGTTTAAACCAAACACTGAGAGGAGTTTTAATAAAGAAATTAAAAATAAATACAAAGAACAGTGTAAAACATATACAAGATTGCACTTAGGTTTAATATCTTGGTTACTGAATGAAGTCATTACAAACAGTATGTGTTTTCACTGGTAGAGAATTAAAATAAGAATCCAGTGTTTGTGATTTCACCAATTCTTCTAGAATTGAAAAAACAATCGAAGAAAAAAAAAAAACAATCAAGCATTTTGGCCATAACCATCATAAAAGACCTCCAATGCTGAAATGATGTCACACTTCATACTATCCATACTTAGCTATGTGTAACGACGTGGGAAACTGATTAGTAAAAAACCTGAAAGTAACACTAACACCAAATTTCTTTCCACAGTTATCTGGACTGGAAAAGTCTGATGGAACTTTTGGGGTCTCATGAATTGTTTCAGGTTTTTCTAGCTCAGCTCTAGGAAATAAACTCATTGATGAACTAACCAGATATAATTCCCGAAAGTCTATTTAATGATTTTTTTGGCCGCAAATAAATACCAGAACGACATGGAAATTATTTACAAAATGGCTGCAGCGAAGCATCAGAAGCATTAACTTTAATATAAACTGTGAATGTTTCTGAAAATAGAGACAAATTAAAGTTACCTAAAGTATGTACACAATTAGAGAAGAAGTCCTCCCAAGGCTTTTAGGTACAAAGGAGGGGATGGAACTGTTTACACTGCCATCCTGATGAAGAAACACGTAGAAACTTGGTTACATTCGAATAAAAAAAAAAACAAAAAAAAAACAACCAAAAAAAAAAAACATTTTTGCTTTTAAATATAATTTTCCAGAATGAGTTAAAAATTAAGCTGTTCAGTTTTTTTTTCTTTTTTTTAACTGTTCCAAATTTGAACCAGTGTGTGTTTGTGTGTGTGTGTGTGTGTGTGTATTACTAATTTCTGTGTATTACTAACTGTTCCAGCATTGAACCAGTGTGTGTGTGTGTGTGTGTGTGTGTGTGTGTGTATTACTAATGTGTGTGTGTATTACTAACTGTTCCAGCATTGAACCAGTGTGTGTGTGTGTGCACGTGTGTGTGCACGTGTGTGTATTACTAATGTGTGTGTGTATTACTAACTGTTCCAGCATTGAACCAGTGTGTGTTTGTGTTACTAATGTGTGTGTAATACTAACTGTTCCAGCATTGAACCAGTGTGTGTGTGTGTGTGTGTGTGTGTGTGTGTGTGTGTGTGCGCGTGTGTATTACTAATGTGTGTGTATTACTAACTGTTCCAGCATTGAACTAGTGTGTGTGTGTATTACTAATGTGTGTATTACTAACTGTTCCAGCTTTGAACCAGTGTGCGCGTGTGTGTGTTTGTGTGTGTGCACGTGTGTGTGTATTACTAATGTGTGTGTGTGTGTGTATTACTAACTGTTCCAGCATTGAACCAGTGTGTGCGTGTGTGTGTGTGTGTGTGTGTGTGCACGTGTGTGTGCACGTGTGTGTATTACTAATGTGTGTGTGTGTGTATTACTAACTGTTCCAGCATTGAACCAGTGTGTGTGTGTGTGTGTGTGTGTGTGTGTGTGTGTGCGCGTGTGTATTACTAATGTGTGTGTATTACTAACTGTTCCAGCATTGAACCAGTGGGTGTGTGTGTGTATTACTAATGTGTGTATTACTAACTGTTCCAGCATTGAACCAGTGTGTGCGTGTGTGTGTGTTTGTGTGTGTGCACATGTGTGTATTACTAATGTGTGTGTGTATTACTAACTGTTCCAGCATTGAACCAGTGTGTGCGTGTGTGTGTGTGTGTGTGTGTGTGTGTGTGTGTTTGTGTGTGTATTACTAATGTGTGTGTGTATTACTAACTGTTCCAGCATTGAACCAGTGTGTGTGTGTGTGTGTGTGTGTGTGTGTGTGTGTGTGTGTGTATTACTAATACTAAACCCACTTAATTACATAAGCAACAGTGACATAACATTTTTTTAATTATTATTCTTTTGTTGGTTTTTTTATGTTTTCTACAACTTTATACCACTTTGTACTCACATTTGTCCATACTCACATAGCATGACCAAAGTTTCAAATTTAAATTCTTCTATTTTCAAAGACATACAATACTTTGATTCACATGCTGTTCTGATTGATAGAACACTGTGATACAGATGTAATGAGTGTGGGGTGAATATTTGAAGGTAAAATTTTCCTCACAGTTAATAGAGTTTTGCTTAAACAGAGCCACAAGATGAGAACAGACAATCTGTATTTCGTCTCAAGTGTTTTAGCTGATGAGCAGACGAACGCCGAGAGCATTCAGAGCACGCTTTGGGGATCGAACCCCATGGAAGATCGACGTTTCTGGACTATCGATATCTACGTGGAAGAAAAGAAAATACAGAAAAATTCAACGATTACTTTTGATGAAAGGAAACCGGTCTGCAAACGAGCATGTCAGCAGCTTCCATCCCGATGCCTGAGACATCCATGTGTAAAGCTGCGATCCAAAACTCACAGGCTTAACCCATGGCCATACAGTACACACAACCCTAGAGCCATGAGGGGATTTGGAGCGCTGTACATTATTCTCCACACACAACCATGTGGCTTCACAGCTCACTCAGATTCAGCTGAACATAAAAATACAGGAAAAGAAGAATGTTTGTTTGTGCAGAACCAAATACAGGCTCAATGAGGATTAGAGAATAGTCAGCTATAGTTGGGGTACGATTACAGACAAGCCATAATTAGGACAGGATTCGAGTCATATGACACTTTAGACACTTGGTAAAAGAAGTACAGAAATAAAGATGAGTTAAAAAATAAATAAAAAAACGACTTCATGGAAACTGTCAGTTTGTTAATTACGTTAATTAAATAGATGCGATAAATGATTGATGTGAATACAGGAAAATTTTGTTTTTAAATAGTTCGTTATAATTGTTGATTATATTGCTGATTTCGTGAAGACGTTTAGTTAACATTTATAGAAGGGTTCAAAATTAAATTAAAATTTTATTTACAAACATACATACATGTAAGCATTCACTAAATTCCAGGGGTTTCGTTACCGCAACGTAAAGTGGGCGTGTTTCCAGAGGTCTTTTAGGGCCTGCCTAAACACACACGGTACGATGTAGTGAAATGTGTTTTACGACCGTTACTTATAGTGAAAAGTAAATAAAAATATAAAAATATGGGTCATATTAATTAATTCTTTAAATTCTAAAAATAAAAATAAATTCTCCAGTGTCAGAATTTCTGGTCTTAATTCACAGACGATCCTGATCAATAAATGTTATTTGAAATGGATAAGAATCATGGCACATTATTCTATTATTAGAGCAATGAAATTACTCATTTTTGCATTACAATTAGAATCAAACATGAAATTGTAAACCATGTGCTCAGTATTTCTATAGAAAACAAAGCTCAGATAACTGAGTCAAGTTTAAATGCGTGTATATTATTTAATGTCCGTTATGTGTTCGTATTTTTAAGGACAGCAGTCGCACACAGGTTGTTCTTTTAGACTCATCTGCACCCACTCACTATTTACACCGAGGGACTTTACACCGAGCAGGTTAAGAGTGAGTGTGCTTTTGGATTTAAAGCCCTCAGTGATTCACCAGAGTGGCAACAAAGTCCAAACTCTGTAGTGGGAGTCAAGCAATGTGTTGTGATCTCAGTGGGTGCATGTGGCCATCATGTTAGAGTCTAAAGAGACCTCCTATGGACAGCTACGAGTGGGTGGCATCAAAGAGACCTAACAAAAGCTACAGTCTTAAACTCTCTGGATTCGAGACTCTCTTAGGTGATGTGGTAGCTTGTTGGGCTCCTCAAATCCCAGGTCCACCAAGCTGCCACTGCTGGGCCCCTATGCAAGGCCCTTAAGCCTCATTTCTACAGTTGTATAAAAAATGTAAGTCGCTCTGGATATAGGTGTCTGCCAAATGCTGAAAATGTACAAAAAGATAAGATACATCTCAAAAAGATAAGAAGGAAGCTGTGATTTGTTCATTTCATTTTCATCACCAAGCTCTTGAATAATTTTGTCATGTGTCTCCAAAATATGGATCCTAGCAGAACAGCTTAAGAGATCAAATAAACAGAAAGCAAAATGAGTCGATACAGGAAGAAATGGAAAAGCTATCCAATTCAATCTTATTTTATTTCTATGCCACTTTTAACAATGAACATTGTCTCAAAGCAGTTTTACAGATTATAAGAAATAAATTACAAAAAATGTAAAATTAATATTAGACTTATATTTAAATGTGTTTGTATTTATACCCAATGAACAAGCCTGAGGTGACTGAGGTGACTGCGGTGAGGAAAAACTCCCTTAGATAGAAAAGGAAGAAACCTTGAGAGGAACCAGACTCAAAAGTGAACCTCATCCTAACTTGGGTGACACTGGAGGGCATTCAATTATTTTTATAAATTATTATAAAGCCCGGAGAGCGTTATTATCAATAATGTCTGTATATACTGTACATAACACGGCTTCCTTTCCAACGCTGTACACAAACACACCAACAGTAGTGACTTCAACTCTGTACTGAGACAAATTCAAGGATTTCCCCCTTTGCCAAACTGCTGATTTAGGACTTCTCATGCCAAATGTCCAGCTCAAGAGAGATTGATGGAAAGATGGTGGATGAGGAGGTGGGTGGATGAGCAGAGGACATTACACACACCGAGGGGAAAGAGAAAAGCATAATGGTGCAGACAGAAACTGATACAGGATGAGAGGTGTGTTTGAAAGGATGACCTTTTTAAAATGCTTTTTTATCCTTCGGATTAATCCGATCTGATAAACCGCGCCGCACTTAGGCGGGTGACACGTGTGCCCTTAACAAAACATTACTTCCTCTATGTGTGGATGGCATACAGAGGTGGTATTTATGAGGGCAGGAAGGTTTATTACCCTCTACATCACAACAAGATTCCAAACGCATACACTCACAATGCCAACGATGAGCAATTAGACAGCAAGGAAATGCCAAACATTTTAACCAATCCTACACAGCCCTGTAACTCCAAAACAACCAGGATATTACCAGACCTCAGGAAATGATCCACAGTATACCGACGGGGTAAAAAGAAGCTTGTCTGGTGTGTTTGTTATGAATACTAATTCGTATAACACGCCTTATAATCTGTAAGGAATCAACACCACTGTTCAAGCATCATAATAAAACGTAATGGCATCAAGATGATCGTTAGAAATGTATCAGACATGCAGTCAAACTTGTGGGGTTGTTCTAATACACCAGAGAAAAACCTTCTTCTAACTTCCCCTGGTGTTGTTTGTCTACATATTTCCTGCGTCCAGCTGCATTAACTTGGACTTTAATGTGAGGAAGTGACATTTTACTTTATTATACTATTTTTATGCTGTAAGGGATTTTCTGAGAATAATGATCTTGTTTAAAGTAGAAGCTCGGTCCTTAAGGTGCTAATCAGAAGGTTGTGAGTTCACCCAGGTCCACCAAGCTGCCTCACTTGGGCCCCTGAGCAAGGCCCTTAAAGTCACTCTGCATGAGGTCGTCTACCAGATACTGTAAATGTATTTATGTTTTTTTTGTTTTTTGTAATTATTTTCAGCTGTTATTTAAATAAACTCTAGATAGGAGTTAAAATTGACTCTATATGTTAGTAGAATTTTAACTCCACAGTAGTTTAGTTGTAACTGCTGAAAGAGCTAAATTATCAACCCCCAAAAGAGTGTTGATTTCACTTTAACGCTACAGTACATTCAATGGTCACACAGAGTTTTATTCCAAAGGCCAGAATTTACTGTGTAATTTAACTTACAGTATACAGTACGAGCCACATTCTTTATAAATGTGGATGCTGGAGACTTGTTACTATAGAAATCAAGTAGCACATTAATATTAACCTGTGGTGTCAGAGCTGCTGTTCTGTACAATTAATCAACACCTTCGGATCGATCAGACCGTAATGGATCGGATCATAAACACATAGTTACCTTAAAACGCTGCAGAAGTGTTGAAGGCTTAATACACCGATCAGGCATAACATTATGACCACCATTATGCTAATATTGTGTTGGTATCCCTTGGTCCGTCAAGACCCTGAAGGTGTGCTGTGGTTGCCCTGACCCAGACGTCTAGCCATCACAATTTGGCCCTTGTCAATCCTTACGCTTGCACATTTTTCCTGCTGCTAACACATTAACTCTGAGGACAAAATGATCACTTGCTGCCTAATATATCCAACCTACTAACAGGTGGCGTGATGAAGAGATAATCAGTATTATTCACTTTACCTGTCACTGCTCATAATGTGATTCCTGATCGGAATAATATATACATATATATATATTATGTATAGTTGCCATAGTAACCACACATGGTGCAATCTCTCAAAGTATAATAGGAGTGTTTTGGGTTTAATTATGTGCTAACTACAGATGCAGTACAGCAGCATGGTAACGACGACGGTCATGTAAAGACGACGACGTTGTTAAAAGGAACCTAAAATGTTTTCATCCCTTGCTTCGTACATGGAAACCCAACATGGTTCTATGTATAGAACCATTCTAAAAAGGTTCTTTGAAGAGATTCTTCTTAAACCATGAGAGGAACCCGACTCAAAAGGGAACCTCATCCTCAACCTCATTTAGGTGACACCAGAGAGTGTGATTATAAATAATGTCCTTTCTACAGTCTACAGACTATAACACTGCTCAGAGAGAAACTTCTCCCTCGTATTAAAGTGCTTCCTACGACTACTAAATCTCGAATGAACAATTTGTTAAATTCTAGAATACGTCATTCATAATCTCTCGGCGTTATTTAAATCCAGATAAAACTCCCAAAAGTAACGGCACCTTAGCGTTCACCTTACAAGTTCTTTATAGTTATAGAACCGCTTTAATATAAAAATGCATCGCTCTCTGAAGGTTTCTCTGAAGAAAATGGTTCTACAGAAGCAAAGGGTTTTATAAAGAACCCTGAGAAAACTTTTTTAAGAGTTTTGCATATGTGCTTGTACAGTATCTAAACTGAATGATTTGAAAACAGTCCACTTTACTAAACTACCACCATTAAAGTGATTACAGAATTAAAGCAGATTACAGGAGCAGGAACTTCCATGAGATGCTGATGTAGTGAGTCAGAAACAGTCTAGAATGTGTGTGAGCAAGAGAAAGAAAATAGAGGATTAATCTGTATGTGCTGAGCAAAGTGAAAGCGAGAAAATAGGCTCTAGACTTATGGCCTGAACTCTCAATCCCCATCTGACAGGAAAAAGCTTTTTTGTCGTTGCTCAGATGAAACATGAATCTGACTTCGAACACACTTCCAGACAACAAGATGAAACATGAATGTAATTGTAATTTTCTCAGTTTAAATTTGTTTCTTTACATCTCCTTCACCTCCTCCTTCACCTCCTCCTTCTGCTCTCTCTCTCTCTCTCTCTCTCTCTCTCTCTCTCTCTCTCTCTCTCCTCGACTCTATTTCGGTGACTGCACCTGTCACTCTCACATTCCCCTGCACTGCTGACTGGCAGATAGTTCGGAGACTCGCTCACACTAGCTCAAACTTCTTCTACTACACTCACTAACCAACGACGAGCACAACGCAGACACACAGCACACGTATACACAATTACAAATGCCTAATGAGCAAACGTTAAAACTGTATGCACAAATTTAACTGGAACTAATAACGATATCAGATATCACACGTGTTACGTATCTTTATCTGGGACTTCCTCGCCGTCAGCTACGTCTCCTAGCCCAGCTCATAACTGGTGTGTAGGACTGTTTTAAATCCTACATAAACAGTTCATTTTTATTTGTATCTGCAAAGATGTTTAAATACATTTATGTATTCATAAATGTACTATTTTAGAAAATATAAAAAAAAAAATAAATAGCCTAATTTGAAGCACTTTAACCCAGACAAAGCAGTTACTAAGGATAGATTAAATAAATTGTAAAAATAAATAAATACAAAAAAAAGTGCTATTCACATTAATATACACTTTATTACCATTTAAAAAAGAGCTTATTTACATGTAATAAACAGAAATGAGCATCTGTGGCTATCTATCTAGCTAGCTAGATAGATAGATAGACAGACAGACAGACAGACAGACAGACAGACAGACAGATAGATAGACAGATAGATAGATAGATAGCTAGATAGATAGATAGATAGATAGATGTTAGATAGATAGATAGATAGATAGATAGATAGATAGATAGATAGATAGATAGATAGATATACAAACTAATTCATTATTTACTGAATAGATAGATAGATTTACAGACAGACAGACAGACAGAGAGATAGATTAATGCTTTATTGATCTGAGAGAACATTCAAGTTTTTTAGATAAATATATAGTTGCTAAACTATTTATATATTTAACATCTATCTATCTATCTATCTATCTATCTATCTATCTGTCTGTCTGTCTGTCTGTCTGTCTGTCTGTCTGTCTGTCTGTCTATCTGTCTGTCTATCCATCTGTCTATCTGTCTGTATGTCTATCTATGTATTTACTATATAATGAATTAGTTTGTATATCTATCTATCTATCTATCTATCTATCTATCTATCTATCTATCTATCTATCTATCTATCTATCTATCTATCTGTCTATCTGTCTGTCTTTCTGTCTGTCTGTCTGCCTGCTCGTTTGTGTATATCATTAACACACAAATCTCATCAAATGTTGTTTCAGATCAGGTTCATTTACTTAAGCTCTTCTTTCACTTCATACGACTGACTTCTACTGTCTTCAATCCAGCAGAAAAATCTCTCCTTTTTCCCACTCGTTCTGTTTTCCAAACATCGCTCCTTCAGTCTACAATCATATATCTGTAAAGTCTTAAGGTGACTTTGAGCATCAGATGGCTTCCAGAGTTTGATCTACATGAACAGATGTGACGGTGAGAATAAAACCTAACACCATTACTGTAATCTATCTGCTGCTACACACACGCTGTGGTCATCATACTGGTGTGTATCATGAATGCTAGTATTTAGCATTTTGTGGCTAGGTTGTAACAGAATATTAAGTTATCAGCATGCTAGCTAACGTTTGAGATTGCCTTAGCTCACGTTTTCTTATGTTCCTTGGAGAACAAAGTATTTTTTTAAAGTTTATTTATTTTGATAAGTATGTTAGTATCTTATTTATTATTTTATTTTAATCTGCATACTCATTATACTTTTTTTTAAAATGCTATTGAAACCAATGTCATAATAAACCCTAAATTGCTCAATAATATTAATTTTAGCACGAACAGCAGCAGTAGCAGTACTTCTATTATTATTAACAGTATCAGTTATAGCAGCAGTAGTAGCAGAAGTATCAGTATTAGTAACAGTAGCAGTAGCAGCAGCTGTAATAGCAGTGGTAATAACCATAGTAACAGTGGTAATAACAGTAGCAGCAGTAGTAATAGCAGTAGCAATGGTAATAACATTACATTACATTATGTTTACGGCATTTAGCAGACAACCTTATCCAGTGTGTCTTACATTTTTATTTCAATTCATACACCTGAGCAATTGAGGTTTAAGGGCCTTGCTCAGGGGCCCAGCAGTGGCAGCTTGGTGGACCTAATATACGAACCTATGACCTTTTGATCAATAACAGTAGCAGCAGAAGTACTGTAATAGCCTTAGCAGTGGTAATAACAATAGCAGTAGCAGCAGTAGTAGCAGGGGTAATAGCAGTAGCAGTAGCAACAGTATCAGTGGTAACATTAGCAGTAGTAATAGCAGTATCAATAGTAGTATCCGTAGTAGTAGTAGTAGTACTAACAACAGCGGTAATAACATTAGTAGCAGTGGTAATAGCAGTAGCAGTGGTAATAACAGTAGTAACAGTATCAGTAGCAGTGGTAATAACAGTAGTATCAGTAGTAGTAGCAACAGTATCAGTAGTAACAGTGTCAGTAGCAATAGCAGTGGTAATAGCAGTAGCAGTGGTAATAACAGTAGTAACAGTATCAGTAGCAGTGGTAATAACAGTAGTATCAGTAGTAGTAGTAGCAGTATCAGTATCAGTAGCAGTGGTAATAACAGTAGTATCAGTAGTAGTAGAAACAGTATCAGTAGCAGTGGTAATAACAGTAGTATCAGTAGTAGTAGCAACAGTATCAGTAGTAACAGTGTCAGTAGCAATAGCAGTGGTAATAACAGTAGCAGTGGTAATAACAGTAGTAACAGTATCAGTAGCAGTGGTAATAACAGTAGTATCAGTAGTAGTAGCAACAGTATCAGTATCAGTAGCAGTGGTAATAACAGTAGTATCAGTAGTAGTAGCAACAGTATCAGTAGTAACAGTGTCAGTAGCAATAGCAGTGGTAATAACAGTAGCAGTGGTAATAACAGTAGTAACAGTATCAGTAGCAGTGGTAATAACAGTAGTATCAGTAGTAGTAGCAACAGTATCAGTATCAGTAGCAGTGGTAATAACAGTAGTATCAGTAGTAGTAGCAACAGTATCAGTATCAGTAGCAGTGGTAATAACAGTAGTATCAGTAGTAGTAGCAACAGTATCAGTAGTAACAGTGTCAGTAGCAATAGCAGTGGTAATAACAGTAGCAGTGGTAATAACAGTAGCAGTGGTAATAACAGTAGTAACAGTATCAGTAGCAGTGGTAATAACAGTAGTATCAGTAGTAGTAGTAGCAGTATCAGTATCAGTAGCAGTGGTAATAACAGTAGTATCAGTTGTAGTAGTAGCAGTATTAATAATATTAACAGTATCATTATCAGTAATGTGAAGTGAAAGTGACATACTGTACAGCTAAGTACGGTGACCCATGCTCAGAATTTGTTCTCTGCGTTTAACTCATCCAGCGTGCACACACACAGCAGTGAACACACACACACCGTGAACACACCCAGAGCAGTGGGCAGCCATTTATACTGCGGCGCCCGGGGAGCAGTTGGGGGTTCGGTGCCTTGCTCAAGGGAACCTCAGTCGTGGCCGGCCCGAGACTCGAACCCACAACCATAGGGTTAGGAGTCAGACTCTCTAACCATTAGGCCACGACTTCCCCCAGTAACAGTACTAATAACAGTAACATTAACAATATTAATAGTAGACACAGTACCAGTAGTTTCAGTAATTATTATATGAATTAAGTTCAATTTAAAGTCTGTCTGCTAGCAGCATGGAATGGTAGAAACACTGAATTTCAGTAACCTGATAACAACATCTCTATAACCCTCAATAATTAAAGCAATTATTAAAACTTCTGTTTTCTGAAGAATGTCTGGAGCTGAAGTTCCTCTCTGCAGTGACTGTGACAGGAGAAAGTGTTTCTGTAGGCAGAAACATCTGCATAGCTTTTATTCTGAAATCTAAAAAATAGGAATTTCTCTGCAGCAAACTGCCAGTCTGCAGTAAAAGAGACACATTTAGGAACGGAGTCTCGAAATTATCAAGCCGAGGCGATGATGAGTTCATCGTTTATTAGATGAAAAGCTGAAAAACAGTCTGAGGAAAATAGCTAAATAATATATCCTAGGAAACAGTCAGAATTCATCACGCCGGTTTGTATTGCTGCTGCTAGCGATTAGCATTTTGTGGCTAGGTTGCAACACAATAATAGGTTATTAGCATACTAGTTCTCCCATGTTCCCTGGTGTTTTTAACTTGATCATTTAAGTTTAGGACTTTTTCATTTTAATTGAATTTAGAAAAGAACATTCAGTTTTGAATTTTGACATTTTCAACAGCAAACAGACAACTCCTTAAAAAAAAAACACATGAGCTGAGGTGAATATTTTGAGATTGTCAGTAATAATTTTGCTTAAACTGCCGCTCACACACAGCTGTAGCAGATTGTCACGTCGTACATCATCCGCCGCTAACGAGATTAAATTACACTCTGATATGAGCATGTTAAAGGAGTGTGATTTAAAGACATGTCCAGTAACAGCTGAGAAGCTCCTGTTTATTGTTATAGAGCTGATCGTGACAGACAGGATAAACAGCAGTGAAACAGGTGCTTGTACTTTCCCTTCCTATCTCTTTATGTCTCTCTCTCTATCTCTATCTATCTTACTGTCCATCTTTCTTATCTCTCTTACTTATCTTTCTTTCTCTCTCTCTAGCTCACTCTCTCACTCACTCTTTCTGTCTCTGCCCCGCCTCTCTCTCTCTCTCTCTCTCTCTCTCTCTCTCTCTCTCTCTCTCTCCAGTGTTCTGAGTTCCTAGTCTGATCGCTTCCTCTGAACTTACTTAATCGATCCTGACACCCAACCCCTGGTCACACGGTGACTCATGGGACTCATGGGAACTTTCATAAATAACTTTTATAAACTTTTATCATGTTTAATTATAACATTAATAATATTTATACATTAATGATAATAATCATTTCAATTCAATTCAGTTTATTTGTAAAGTGCTTACAACAATGCACATTGTCCCAAAGCAGCTTTACAGGAGTATAGAAACAGAAGTTACTATTAATTTGCTATTAATCTGTATTTAAGCCTGAGGTGACTGTGGTGAGGGGGCACGGTGGCTTAGTGGTTAGCATGTTCGCCTCACACCTCCATGGTTGGGGGTTCGATTCCCGCCTCCGCCTTGTGTGTGTGGAGTTTGCGTGTTCTCCCCGTGCCTCGGGGGTTTCCTCCGGGTACTCCGGTTTCCTCCCCCGGTCCAAAGACATGCATGGTAGGTTGATTGGCATCTCTGGAAAATTGTCCATAGTGTGTGATTGCGTGAGTGAATGAGAGTGTGTGTGTGTGTGTGCCCTGCGATGGGTTGGCACTCCGTCCAGGGTGTATCCTGCCTTGATGCCCGATGACGCCTGAGATAGGCACAGGCTTCCCGTGACCCGAGTACAGTTCGGATAAGTGGTAGAAAATGAGTGTGAGTGAGTGAGTGACTGTGGTGAGGACAAACTCCCTGAGATGATATGATGAAGAAACCTTGAGAGGAACCAGACTCCGAAAGGAACCTCATCCTCATTATTATTATTATTAAATGTTAATATTTTAACTTTCATTTAACTACCAAGCATATGAATAAACCACTCTTGGATACTACTAGCTGGACATTTTCTACAAATCTCTAAGCTTCGGTTGCACATTTTTTCCAGAGGATGTGAATTAACTGAACACTCTTTAAAACAAACCAATGAAACTTCTACTTTTCATCTCCGAGCTCCTTTCGGCTCTCTGTGCTGTGCAGTAAGTGTAATTCAATAGACCATTACAATCCACACACACACACACACACACGTGCAGAACCCTCCCGAAAGATTCTAGAGACGAAGAAGTAGGACACAGGCTTTCTTGCTCTCCTCCCCCTGAGTGTCAGGCGCTTATAGTGACAAAACTATAAAAAGAAGCGTCTGTTATAACCCCGAGCCCGGACACCCCCGAACTCTGTCCAGCGCCGTTATTAGGGGTGATCATCATGACCGTGTCCCTCATGTGGAAATCCAAAATAGTTAACCAATCACTGATGATGATGATGATGATGATGATGATCAACATGATTTAATAAAAACCCTTTTAACTAGGGTTTGTTATTTTTAGAAGAACGTAGCCTATTTTTAAAGGACAAGCATACCAAAAGAGAGAGATATCCTCTTTAAAGTTCTAGTTTAACAATAATTATTAATGCTGCTCCGTTATCAGGTTACAGGAAGTCTCATGCAATGCCATGATCAATTCTTCTCTCTCAACACACGAGCTGCATCCCATATGACACACTACACATTACACACTAAACACTTACACTGAGCACTGGTCGTATCGTCTCGAATGGAAAACAAACTTTTTTTTTTATAAACATTCGACGGCAAACGACATGAAACTAAGCTACGATGCTGCTTCAGAAGCTTTAAGAACTTTTTTGTTATGATATATTATAATGTATAGTAATATAATTGAATTTAAATATATACATATAGGAATGGGAAGAAAGGATATAGATATAAAAAATCAAAATAAAAATGGATGCAAAAGCAAATTCCGCAAATGTCTGGTAGAGGGAGTGTGTGTTCAGTAGGTGAGTCCAGAAAACCTACAGGAATTGCAGGAGCAGGATAAGAAAATATTAAAGGCTAAATAACAATCTCAGCACGTCACTAAATGCAACGCGCTCATGCATTCTGGGTGGAAGCCACAGCAGCAGGAGCCGTGACGGCGTAAGGTTTCTTGTCCGACGACGGTGTCGTCGGCCATCTTAAAAATGTTCTCATCCTGGTAGCTCCGCCCCCTTTTCCACTAAATATGCAAAGCATGAAGTGAAATGAAGTGACTTTTTCAGGATTCTTCTTGTGAACGCTATTCATACTAAACACTGGCAAGGAATAATGCAAAAGCGTGCGATTTAGGACGGGGCTTTAATCCAACCTCGTTTACGTCACTGTGCTAAAAAAAGTCTGCTTGTTAGAAGTCACACACTTCCAGCATTTATGAAGTGGATCACAGCTCTGGATCTTGTGCTCAGAAAGTCATACAGCCGTCCAAATATTCATTACGCTGACAGTTTGAAAGTGGGCTACAAAATGAACTGTCATAGCAAGGACACACACACACACACACACACACAGGAGCATCACTGAAGCTTTGCCAGTCTTCATCACCACGCTAACAGAGGATACGTCAGTGTTTCTGTTCATCACATGATGTGTGGTGTTGATATTCTGAATGGATTTACACCTGTTTGTGTTCGGTATTATTTATGGCCGAAGTTTATCCGACGGATCAAACAATCCAGACACGCATTTGCAAAGATAATTACTTTGGCAGACAATAAACAATTAGCCAAATCCTCTATCATCTGTCACAGAGAACACGAAGACCGGCGACTTATTTTCTAGTCCAGTTTGTTTACATTCAGTCTGATGCTATAAAGAATCTAGTGCATGATCGTCTTTTTATAAAACACACACACGCTTCTTTGTGTTGACCTTATTATAATTGTATTAATATAAATGTATAAATCTTAACATAGTTTAAATTTTAACTGCTTCTAATTAAATAATAATAATAATAATAATAATAATAATAATTTTATTAATCTAGTGTGAATTCTTGTTTAATATTTATCAATTATTTATATACTTTTTGTCTGATATTTATCAAATCTTTATATACTTTTTGTTTCATATGTATTGTTTTTTACATTCCTTTTGTTTGATATTTTTTTGATTTGTTTTATATACATTTTGTTTTATATTTATTGTTTTTATGTACTTTTTGTTTCATATTTATAGATTTTTTTTGTATTCTTTTTGTTTAATTTATTGACTTTTATTGATAAATAAACTCTACTGCCAAAGCCTAATATTTACTTCCTTCTCATTTATTGACTTTTTATATTTATTTGTGAGTTCTAATGAAGTTTTTAGATTTTCTTTTTTATTGTTTTCAATTCATCTATTTATTTATTGACTTATTTTATTTCTCATAGTCAGAAATTTCTGAAGATTCACATTTTTTCCTGGAAATGCTCGAATGTCATCATATTAGCATCTTCCACTCCTCATGCACTTGGTGATATTTTACACCATCTGTTTGATGTTAAATTCATTTTTTAAAGTTATAAATTCTTACAGTAAACTCTAAACTCTCTAACAGCTCCTCAGATGCAGCACAGAAACTCTGTTCAAATTCATTTCAGTGTGCGTGTGTGTGTGTGTGTGTGTGTGTGTGTGTGTGTGTGTGTGTGACCTCCGAACGTGTCCTGGTCCGAGTCCTGACAGACGAGGAGGTAGAGACCAGCCTCCCCTCTACCTCCACCTCCACTACACCTCCTCCCTTCATACCCCCCCTCCTCTCTCTCTCCCTCCCCTCCTTCTCTGTGTCATCTGAATTGCTTGCTCCATCTTCTACCCTCACTCTTAAAGTCTCTCCTTTCCTTTCCTCGGGTAAAAATAGATAACGATGCTAGCAGATGTACCGGCCTTTCCCCACAAGCGCTCAAGTGGAAGACGATTCTGGAACAAATGGCACGAGGCTGTGACTTTTAGGATGCAAGACCTCGAAGTCAAAAGGAAATACAGGATACTGTTAAAGTTAAAGATTCGGGAAGGAGGAAAAAAGTTCCTCAAGGTTCCTTGCTAAAATGAGGGCAGCAGAGATGTGAAAGCTGACATTTCTAAATGTCGAACATATCGTGAGCTCAGGAATCGTGAGAAAACTTTCTCAATAAACACACACACACAAACACACACACACAAGCTTGTGTAGGGATGAGAATAATAGCTGTAATGCAAACACTAATATGACTTAGCCTGCATTTCCTAGCTCCCTTCACACACATACACACACACACACACACACACACACACACACACACACACACACCAGAAGAAGTAAGCCACACTTACCGTTCGCAGGAACTGGATCTCCTCATCCCCTCCCTCTCCTTCAGCCATCCTACTCCCAGCGTTAGCAGCAGCTCCTCAAGAGAAATCACAAAATCCTTCCGTTGTTTTTTTTTTCTTCTTCTTTTTTTTTTCTTTTCACAGAATCTGTCGTTATCTACCTTTCTCTCCCCGCTCTCTCACACACACTCTCTCTCAGCTCTGTGTGTAGGTGTGTTGGAGGACACCATGTGTCCTGTGGCTCTCACGGTGGCGTGGGAGAGAGTGACAGCCAATTCTCTTCTCTGGTCTCTCTCAGAGTCTCTCTCTCTCTCTCTCTCTCTCTCTCTCTCCCTCTCTCTCTCTCTCTCTCTCTCCCTCTCTCACTCTCTCTCTCTCTCTCTCTCTCTCGCTCAAAGCCTGTCCATATTTGAACAACTGAGCCACCCCCTTTCTCTAAACCTGGTCCTCCCTCAGGGTCTAGTGGCCTATAAAAGGCTCATGTGAGTGTGTATGTCTGTGTGTGTGTGTGTGTGTGTGTGTGTGTGTGTGTCTTTTAAAGGTTTATAAGAACCATTAATTCAATTATATAACAGACCCAAACAGTGTTTACTGTGAAATCCTATTGAATATTAATATAACATCCATCACAATGTCCCAAAAATGACAGTCAGATTCCAATCAAATTAAAATATGTATACGGGGCTTTGCCTAAAGTTTTCACACCCTGTAAATTTTTCTTTGTTGTAATGTTAAAACCTCGAACTGAAACTGGTTAAGTTGGGATTATAGATTACAAATGGTGGCTCAAGTGGTTAAGGCTCTGGGTTGTTGATCGAAGGGTCAGGGTTTAAACCCCAGCACTGCCAAACTGCCACCTTTGG
>NC_083468.1:3601764-3631764 GCF_030014155.1 Tachysurus vachellii | reverse complement strand
TTGTAGTATCGGTGGTGAAAATAATGAATCTAGTACAATACCACTCAGTATCCATCTAATACTGTGAAATTCCAGTGGAGACGTTTTCATGTCAGAAGTGAGCGCTTTTCCTTCTCTGTTCCACCACCCAACTGTAGGGATTCATGTCTAAACGCAACAGGTTCAGGATCCATGGATCTTTCTGAGCTCCTGCTAAAAACTCCTCCAGTGTAATCTGACCTGTGAGACACACAGTCACCTAAACACTTTATAGACTTTAATTAGTTCTCATTAGATTTACGACACTGGACTTATTTCTAGACATTCTCATTATAACTTAGTTACTGACGACTAACTCGACGTCTGACTTACTAATTTGTTATTTCAAGAAGTTAACTTAGAACTTTATTATATTTACCTTACTTACCTATATTATTTAAAGATAATGTATTGTTGCATTGACTTACTGACATGTTTTTAAGTGTTATTAAGTGAGCAAATGTATTAACAGGTCAGAAGAACAAGCTACAAAGTTGTAATATAGAGTTAGTACTGCAACTTATTACTAAGTCATGGTAAAGAGATAATATCTTGAGTTATCTTGAACCAACAGTCGTGCTATGGAGTTAATCCATCTGTCTTTTGTAATGAGATAATATCTTAAAATTACAGAAGTCCTAAGAGGCCTTGCATTATTATATATTTTTCTTTCTCAGTTTGTAATGATAACGACTTAATGTTCTCGTGATCTCAGGATAACAAAAGTTTTTTTTCATGATGACTCAATTTTCTCGTGATCTCTGCATAAGAACATGTTCTAGAGGCAGTAAAAGCGCAGTAAAGCAACATCATGGATGAACTCATGCGTCTTTACTTTAATCAGGGACTCGTGTGATTGACAACATACACAAGTGTCCGACACTTAAGAAGGAGGATGTGATGTCTACATCTTTGTGGTCGAAGACGATATAGTGACCCTACTACAGTGGCCGAGAAGTGCAAAACAAATTAACAAATCTGAAAACAAATTAACAAATCCGAAAACAAATTAACATATCCGAAAGCAAATTAAGATATCCGAAAACACATTAACGAATCTTAAAACAAATTAACAAATCCGAAAACACTAACAAATCCGAAAACAAATGAACAAATCCGAAAACAAATTAACAAATCCGAAAACACATTAACAAATCTGAAAACAAATTAACAAATCCGAAAACACATTAACAAATCTGAAAACAAATTAACAAATCCGAAAACACATTAACAAATCTGAAGACACATTAGCAAGTCAGGCATTTCGGATTTGTTAATTTGTTTTCACATTTGTTAATGTGTTTTGGGATTTGTTAATTTGTTTTCAGATTTGTTAATTTGTTTTCAGATTTGTTAATTTGTTTTAGGATTTGTTAATTTGTTTTCAGATTTGTTAATGTGTTCTTGGATTTGTTAATTTGTTTTCAGATTTGTTCATTTGTTTTCGGATTTGTTAATGTGTTTTTGGATTTGTTAATGTGTTTTCGGATTTGTTAATTTAATTTGGTAAGTTGTTTTGCACTTCTTGGCCACCGTACCCTACTGCAAAAATATATACGCAACAAATCGAATACAAAACAATTCACAGTATAAATAACAATTCACACAGTAAGAAATGTTAAAAAATTTTTATAACCCTTCTCATTTTAAGAATGCGGCAAAAATTAGATTTATTAGATTAGAAGCCAGAAAAAAGTTACATTTATTTTATTGTAGAATTAAGAAGGTAATGGACTTCAAAGTCATTATATCTGTAGATAAATTAAGTCGTGATAACCACAAAAACAACTTTTGTTATGTTGAATGCATGGCCTCTTATTAATAGATAAAAAAGCATGGTGCAAGTTTCAGACCGACTCACCATCGTCATCCACGTCGACCACTTTGAAGATTCTTTCACAGATTTCATCAGGAGACACCTCAGGATCTTTCCTGCCTACTTTCCTGACATGATGTATAATCTGAAGCGAGACAGTTAAGAGTTTAAAGCTGAAATAGTTTTAAAACGTTTGAAAAAGTTACGCATATTCAGACCGTTTTCCAATTAACGGGTTGAATATGCATCAGAAAGAAGATCTGATTTTGTTGTTATAAATCAATAGATTATTATATAGAAACATTTATGTTTATAACATATGCTTGTGTATTTACATACTGTATGCATGTACATTGTCTAATATCCATATTCAAAATAAAGATTATTCGAGGTTATTTTGGACGGAATTAGTGTCGAGCACATGCTTTCAACCTGGATGTATATTTTTACCTAGGTTATTTATTTATTTATTCATTTATTTATTTATTTATTATGCGTTTTATTTTCTTTAGAAAAGGAGATCCGAGCATAATAAAAAATGTTAAGTAATTATACGTAACTTGAAATATGTTATATGACTGTACTCCTAATAAACAAAGATAACATAGTAAAAAAAAAAAAAAAAAAAAAAGAGAATCATATCCATGAATTTTATCTTGACGTCATCACATAAATTTGTTTCTATTCATTGAATTGTTCATAAACACTTTATTGGGGTTCTTCATTTAGTCTTCATTTAGCTGAAACTTTACAGTAGGATTGGAATTTAAGGAAAAGGACCTACTTCAACAATCGCTCTGAGTTCAGCTCTGTCTATAAAGCCGTTGCCGTCCTTGTCGTACACTTTGAAGGACCATCTCAGCTTGTGCTCTAAATCTCCCCTGAACACCAAATTCAGAGCAGCCACAAACTCCAGGAAGTCAATAGTGTTGTCCTGAAGGATAGACAGAAAACATGGCTTTCATCACGCTTGAGTAAAAATGGATTAATCGTACGCATGAAGTTTTAACATTTGCACATTATCATATCACTTCATTTACATCCAATCGCATCCACGTCGTTCATTCAAACTCATACAAATTTTCATTCAATATCCACAAACGATTTTTTTCCTTGTTAAAACACACCTGGTTCACCTCATCAGTTAATATCTGATGTTAGGAGCTTCATAAAACATCCATCCGTCTATATTCTGTAACATTTAATCCTACATGTGAGCCACATAAGGCACAAGCCACCCACCACCACCTGTTCACATGATACAGAGCATTTAGACTATGGACTTGAGAGGAAACCGGTGTATCCTGAGGAAACCTTCAAAACATGTTCCATCTTTGGTCCTTTACACTTGCAGAAATACTGTAAGAGAACCAAACATTACGTCTCCTCGTCAGGTTAATATTCGGGGTATCAGATTCTTTTGCAACTTTAAATCTCTTTATACCTCCAAAAATCTTAATGTCCATAAATAAAGTTTAAGGACTGCTAAAAGCGAACTAAAGGAACACCACATGCAGCTTTTCTAGTAATAGAGCTGTATTAAAGACTCGAATGATGTCCTACAGTGACAGAGTTTACAGTTTGGTTTCTTTATTTCTGAAAGTTACAGTAGATTCAGGAGAAACCAAAAAAAAAAAAAAAAAAAATAGGAATAATATAAGCCCTTAGGAAATGTAATCGAATTTCCCTGAGATGAGTAATGCTTAATTCTAAAGAATATCTAACATTTATATTATCCATATGTTTATATTTTTAGTTTAGCCTGGTCTCATCATCTGGTGTGACTTTTGGGCCACAAAATGAGCAAAATGACCATATGAGGCAGCAGCTCACCCCGTTCTTATCAAAGGCTCGAAACATACTCTCTGCGTACTCCGATGCTTCCCCGGAGGATCCAACGCCGAAGAACTTCTTAAATTCATGTAGAAACAAAAGGCCGCTAGGGCACTCGTTCACAAACTTTTTATACATGTTCTGAAGCGTAATGACGTCAATCTCTGCGTGTTCGGTTTTCTCAAGATGCTGAGTTTGTCCCATGTTTGCTCTTCACTGTGTGCGCTTCTAAAACCCCATCCTGAAAGCCGCTCTCACCGTGCAGCCGGGTCGCAATGAACGTTAGTGGAGATTAGTGTTGAGATGATGGGAGTGAAGGAAGAGGAGGAGACCCAGTGGAGGTGGTCTGCAAAAGATAAAGTAACACACTGTTTACAGTCTCTGTTTCTTTCTAGCTTTAGACTTTTACAAATGATGGAAAAATATGAAATGAAACAGCAGGCAAAGCTATTTTTCTGGCTGTAGATGTGATAATGTGGTAGTGTAGTGCTTAAGGTGTTGGACTACTGATTGAAAGGTTGTGAGTGTGAATCCCAGAGCCACCAAACTGCCACTGTTGGGCCCCTAAGTGAGGCCCTTAACACTCACTTAACATGCTCAGTTGCTGTACATTGCTTCATGGGCATCTACACTCACTCACTCATTCATTTTCTACCGCTTATCCGAACTACCTCGGGTCACGGGGAGCCTGTGCCTATCTCAGGTGTCATCGGGCATCAAGGCAGGATACACCCTGGACGGAGTGCCAACCCATCGCAGGGCACACACACACTCTCATTCACTCACGCACTCACACACTACGGACAATTTTCCAGAGATGCCAATCAACCTACCATGCATGTCTTTGGACTGGGGGAGGAAACCGGAGTACCCGGAGAAAACCCCCGAGGCACGGGGAGAACAAACTCCACACACAAGGCGGAGGCGGGAATCGAACCCCCAACCCTGGAGGTGTGAGGCAGACGTGATAACCACTAAGCCACCATAATGTAATGAAAATGCAAATATATAAAACTAAGTGTATGCATGTGTATAAAACAAGGATATTAATAGTCCAGTATAAGGTGACAGCTTTGTGTCCCAACACCTGGAGGTAACAAGTAAGATGTCTAAATGTAGTGAATGGTGGAAGAAGTGACTCAAATGATTAAGGCTCTGAAATGTTGATCAGAAGGTTAGGGTTCAAGCCCCAGCACTGCCAAGCTGCCACTGTAGGGCACTTTATCCTCTGTGCTCCAGGGTTGTTGTACTGTATCATGACTGGCTTTGTGCTCTGATCACCCGCAAAAAGCTGGGATATCTGAAGAAAGACTTGTGCTGTAATATATATGTTACAAAATAAAAGCTTCTATTTTAAAACAGTGTGAAATTAAAGTAAGCGAAAAAAAACAAACAAATAAAAAAAGGTGTGAAATAAAGATCAAAAAGTTCATCCTTCCTTCAATACTCCTGGTCCAGCTGATTACTTAAGATAGAGAACACTTGGTGGTGTGAGCACACTACTACATTAATGATGCTACAGTATAAACAATTCAATTCAGTTTATTTGTACAACACTTTTAACAATGGACATTGTTTCAAAGCAGATTTACAGAAGTATAGAAAAAGAATAAAAATGGTAGAGTTTAAAGTTTAAAATCAAGTTATTATTAATCTCTAACATTTATCCCTAATGATCGAGCCTGAGGTGATGGTGATGAGGAAAAAATCGAATTAATCTTAGAAGTGAATCATGTCATTATCCACAATGGGACTTTTCTGTGAAGACACTATTATCAGGATCCCTGTAGATTCTGTTCTGTCTTTTCCTTTATAATTGTAAAGATGTATGTACCTGATATGTTTGGTCTTTTTTTTTTTCACTCTTTATTAATCCCGCTGTAAATCCTATTAGTCATCACATGGCAGGATTCTCAGTTCCCTCTGAGCAGCTTGCTAAAAATAAGCTTTGACATAAGGTGTGATCAACCTGCTTGTTCAGCGTGCTGTATAAGTGAAACAGCTCGGTTTATCAATTTACGTCCAGTTGTTATTGTTCTAGTTTTGATTCTTCTGCTTTGAGACAATTAAATATAACAAGGAAATATTATTTGTGAATAGTAACTGTAAAGTATACAGTAAGTGTAAAAGTACTGTAAAGTACAGTATAAGTGTTACAGTAAAACTCAACCATGTGCTTGCATGAGTCCGTGTTGATCTGGTTGATCCGGTGTACTATTAATCTATTTTTTTACTCAAGCAGGATGAAAGCCATGTTTACTGTCTATCCTTCAGAACAACACTATTGACTTCTTGGAGTTTGTGGCCACTCTGAATTTAGTGTCCAGGGGAGATCACAAGCTGAGATGTACGACAAAGACAGAAACGGCTTTTTGTTGAATAATTGTTAAAGGAGGTCCTTTCTTTTCTTTTTTGTCTTTCAGCACAATAATAATAAGAACAACAATAATAAGAATAATAATTAGAATAATAATAAGAACTACATTTTTGGTTTGCCAAGCAAACAACTGTTTATTTGAACTGTTAGTTCCTCAGGAGCTCTTGGTTGCACAATTCCAATCCACTACAAACTGCTGTAGAAAGGACATTATTTACATTGACATTATTTCCTGTCCAGTGTATGTAAATAGATTTCTTCCTCATATCATCTCAGGGAGTTTTCAGTACTTGCAGTGCAAGGATTTATTTTTCAAATCATTTTCTTTTCAAATAATGAATCTACAGTATTAAACCCCATCATGGACATGCGATATAAATGAACATATTAAATAAAAAATAAATAAATTATATATATATATTATAAATTATATATATAACAAATATAATAATATTTGTTATATATAATATAATAATATATATATAATTATAAATTATATATATATATATATATATATATATATATATATATATATATAAATTTATATGAAAAAAATGACATCAACATCTAATATATATATATATATATATATATATATATATATATATATATATATATATATATTAGATGTTGATGTCATTTTTTTCATATAAATTTTAACAATAATACAAAAATACAAAAAAAAATAATTTTTATTTTTCAAATAATTTTCTTTCCAAATAATTAATTTATTTTTATTTATTTATTTTTAAAATTGATTGGGATATCATTTGATTCCTTCATTATGAACATAATTTTAAATAAATTAAAAATAAATAAATAAAACCAAAAAAAAAAAAAAAAAAAGAAATTGATGTAATTTTTCAATATAAATTTGAACAATAATTAAACAAAAAGAAAAAAGAAAAGAAATTCCATTCTCAATAACTTTTGTCCAAACAGAGAAGAGAATGAGTGTGTAAAATGTAATGTTATATAAAAACCCTAAAAAATATATCAAATTGTTCACAAGCTGTTTGTGTAAAGTTTTGTCTCATTATAATTAAACACCGAGGAGCTCAGTCATAAACATCTCTACAAACTGCAACCATCAGGCTGAATCTGATCACAGGGTGAGTGTGTGGAGATATACATTATCACCAACAGGGGGTGCTGTTTAACAACACTCGTTTACATCACGTCAGAAATAGAAGAGCAGTCCAGTATCTCTGGAATATTATTGCAATAAACTGCAGTGTACATGTGGTGGTATATTACATCAAATAAAAATAATTATATAAAATAAACTGATAAATAAATAACGGCAAAATGTGCTTTTTCTAGACCTTAATGAGATGTTTGTTCCACTGTACAGTAACAAGTGCTGATGTGCTGCACAACCCTTCTGCATAAGAGGAACACGTGTTTAACATCTGCTTTGTTTACAATAAAAACACCTTTTACCCCTTAAACATATTGAGTCGGACCATGAATTCATAATTAAAACTTAACACAGCATTAACACATTGATTAGCATGAACTAGCAAATCACACAGGACAAAACCACAGGCTTAGATAGATAGATAGATAGATAGATAGATAGATAGATAGATAGATAGATAGATAGAATACAGAATTGATAGATAGATAGATAGATAGATAGATAGATAGATAGATAGATAGATAGATAGATAGATAGATAGATAGATAGATAGATAGATAGATAGATAGATAGAATACAGAATTGATAGATGGATAGATAGATAGATAGATAGATAGATAGATAGATAGATAGATAGATAGATAGATAGATAGATAGATAGAATACAGAATAGATAGATAGATAGATAGATAGATAGATAGATAGATAGATAGATAGATAGATAGATAGATAGATAGAATACAGAATAGATAGATAGATAGATAGATAGATAGATAGATAGATAGATAGATAGATAGATAGATAGATAGATAGATAGATAGAGTAGCTAGCTAGCTAGCTAGCTAGATAGATAGATAGATAGATAGATAGATAGATAGATAGATAGATAGATAGATAGATAGAATACAGAATTGATAGATAGATAGATAGATAGATAGATAGATAGATAGATAGATAGATATAATACAGAATAGATATATAGATAGATAGATAGATAGATAGATAGATAGATATATAGATAGATAGATATATAGATAGATAGATAGATAGATAGATAGATAGATAGATAGATAGATAGATAGATAGATAGATACAGTAGATAGATAGATAGATAGATAGATAGATAGATAGATAGATAGATAGATAGATAGATAGATAGATAGATAGAATACAGAATAGATAGATAGATAGATAGATAGATAGATAGATAGATAGATAGATAGATAGATAGATAGATAGATAGAATACAGAATTGATAGATAGATAGGTAGATAGATAGATAGAAAGATTGATAGATAGATAGATAGAATACAGAATAGATAGATAGATAGATAGATAGATAGATAGATAGATAGATAGATAGATAGATAGATAGATAGATAGATAGAATACAGAATAGATAGATAGATAGATAGATAGATAGATAGATAGATAGATAGATAGATAGATAGATAGATAGAATACAGAATAGATAGATAGATAGATAGATAGATAGATAGATAGATAGATAGATAGAATACAGAATAGATAGATAGATAGATAGATAGATAGATAGATAGATAGATAGATAGATAGATAGATAGAATACAGAATAGATAGATAGATAGATAGATAGATAGATAGATAGATAGATAGATAGATAGATAGATAGATAGATAGATAGATAGAATACAGAATAGATAGATAGATAGATAGATAGATAGATAGATAGATAGATAGATAGATAGATAGATAGATAGATAGATAGATAGATAGATAGATTCCATGTGTTACACAAAACCACAACTGAAACCAATTAAGTCACGCAAATCAAATCAACATGCAGCATCTGAATCTGGATTTGTCTGTGGATTCTGTCAAATAATTCAATTCAATTCAATTCAATTTTATATGTATAGTGTTTTTAACAAAAGCTTTACCTAACACTAGAAATATAGTACAAACTGTTTATTATACAAAGATTATTATACAAAAATTCAAGATTAATATTAGACTTAAATGTGTTTGTATTTATCCCTAATGAACAAGCCTGAGGTGACTGAGGTGACTGTGGTGAGGAAAAACTCCCCTAGATGGAAGAGGAAGAAACCTTGAGAGGAACCAGACTCAAAAGTGAACCTCATCCTCATTTGGGTGACACTGGAGTGTGTGATTATAAACTGTTATAAACACCAGTGAGTGTTATTATGAATAATGTCCTTTCTACAGTCAGATACAGTCAGACATTTGTGTATTAATCATGAATTAAAAAAATGATTAGACCAATTATGGTCCAAATAAATCAATTAAGCAATTAAACACACCTAAATGACATCTTACCTGATTTAACCTGATAGATTGTTCCTTTATCAGCTATGTATGTGGTTTGGATTCTGAGTTACAATGCAATTCAGGTGACCTCAAAATGCTACTCATGTGTCACTCTCTGTGTCGTCTCTGAAGAAGAAGGAAAAGAAACAGTGTTTGGGTTTGTCAGTGACAAGGAGAAATGTTCTTTGAAATATTGTCTTCAGTGGGTCAAGATAAAAATGAGTGTGAATGATACCAGAGAGTGTTATTATGAATAATGTCCTTTTACAGTCAGATACAGTCTGATAATTGTGTATTGATGAGGAGGTTATTGTCCTCTAAGACCACATGGAGTTTCTGTCTTCTCACTGAATGTCCAAAATCTTCATGAAGCGGAACACAACTGGAGCTGGCACATCTCTAGATGCCTCAGGATCCTCACAGGGTTGGTCTCATCTCAGTAAATGTCCAAAATCTTCATGAAGTGGAACACAACTGGAGCTGGTACATCTCTAGATGCCTCAGGATCCTCACAGGGTTGGTCTCATCTCACTGAAGGTCCGAAATCTTCATGAAGCAGAACACAAACATCAACAGGACCCACACTGCCCCACTCTTCCTCTAGATCCATTTTCAGGACAGTAACTGACCGGGCTGAAGTTTGTACTCCAACGTGATCACTTCTTGGCAGCCATCTTGTCTTACATCAAACATTTGCAATGAAATTCAATATATTTCTGCAAACAAAGGCAAAGTGTAAGTGCTGACGGTGTGTCCGTGCTGCACTCTCTTATAAGATCTATTGCAAAGATTGAAAGAAGGAACTGGGGAATAAGGAGTGAATACTGGCTTTACATCAGAAATGTGTCTGTACTACGGCATCGTTCTTTCCCACACAATGGCTTTGAGAAAGAAAGAAAGAAAGAAAGAAAGAAAGAAAGAAAGAAAGAAGTCTTCTGTAACATTAACCAATTTTTTTTTTACATTAAATCATAATCATAACCATATCATAACAATATCCTTTTACTGGGAAAATTTTATCTAAGGACTTGAAGATGAATCCAATATATTGTGCATAGTGATTAAAAAGAAAAATGCATTAAGCTTTTTATTTTTTATTATTATTATTATTATTATTATTATTATTATTATTATTATTATTACTAAGCCAAAAATATTATGTTAAATATTTAAATAAAATATAATATTATGTTAAATATTTAAATAAATATTTTACTATTTAAAATCAAAAATCTTAAATATAAATATATTATTAGAATTAAATAGAAAGACAATTATTATTCTTTATATTCACTTTTTGTTTTATGTTTATGTTCTGTAAAGCTGCTTTGAGACCATGTCAGTTGTTAAAGCGCTATACAAATAAATTTGAATTGAATTGACTTGAACTGAAATCTCAGGCGTCATTGGGCATTAAGGCAGGATACAGGATACACACACTCATTCACTCACACACTATGGACAATTTTCCAGAGATGCCAATCAACCTACCATGCATGTCTTTGGACCGGGGGAGGAAACCGGAGTACCCGTAGGAAACCCCCGAGGCACGGGGAGAACATGCAAACTCCACACACACAAGGTGGAGGCGGGAATCGAACCCCCAACCCTGGAGGTGTGAGGCGAACGTGCTAACCACTAAGCCACCGTGCCCCCATGAAATGAACAATAATGATAAAATGTAATAAAAAGTATAAAATGTAAAATGTGATAAAGTGTAAAAAAAGACATTAAGTGTAAAAACATACACAAATACAGTAATCTATAAATATGCAGTGTTGTCACCATGCTCTTCAATCATCCTGACATTGGAGAGTAAAGCAGTCCCTTTGTGTGAAGAGCTGCCTATGTTTAATTAATGTACATGTCAAAACACTCCATACAAGGTTACAGAAATAAACGTTCCCTGCTTTGAAGATCCAAATACTCTTTTTCACCTCCTGACATGTTTGGCACCTTTGCGCAGAGTGTGTATGTAGATCCACTCTACAGAAGATTCTCTAAACCTCATTGAAGGTCATAGGATGAAATGAGGCTGATGAAAAGCTTGAGAAATCTAAGAGAACATGATTTAGTGGTAAACGTGGTTTGTTCTTCTGGCAATGGATTTCATCACAGTTCCTCTCAAAGAGACTCGATAATGAACAGCAGCGCTGCTAAAGAAAAAACTACTAGCATTGTTTTTTTTTTTTTTTGCCACCCTGAGCAGGATATAAGGTGAATGATTGAGCCTTTATGTTTATGTTGACTTACATTTTATCTTATATTTTATACAACTGAACAACTGAGAGTTAAAGGGCTTTGCTCAGGGGCCCAACAGGGCAGCTTAATGGATCTTATGTCCCTTTTCCACCAAAAAGAACCGGGTGCTGGTTGAGAGCTGGTGCTGGGTCAAAGTTGGTTCCACTGGCGAACCTTCTAAGAACCGGTTTGCCTTTCCATCGGTTAGAGAGCCGTCACAGAGCCGAGTCTGACGTCACTGTATACGTGTCACGTTACACAGCAACGTTAGCGCAGCAGCGTCAAACACAAACACATTAACAATGGCGGGTGTTGCTTTACTGTTAATGCTCATGGCTTTGTGAACCTACATTAACACCCAAACGCGGCGAATCCAACGTGTACGTGCAGCTCCATGTAATCTGTATAAACGGAGGTTGTAATCGAGAAAGTACATAACGTTATTATATCATTAACACAGAAAAAAGTTAGCCTTAGCATGTAGCTACTTACTATCATGTGTGTTGATAATGTATCATATTACGGTAAAGTAAAAGTGTATTAAACATTAGTATACTTAAGGTACATTATCAAATGCGCTAACAGTAGCCCCGCCCACAGCCCCGCCCACAGCCCCTGACACAAGCAGTTCTTAAGTCTAGACCAACAACGTTTTGGTGCTACTTAAGAACCACTTTTCCTGGTTCAGAGCCGGTGCTTTTAGAGTTAGAGCATTAGAGTTGCTTGCAACCTTCTGATCGATAGTACAATACCTTAAACACCAGGCTACCACATCCCCACTTTTGTTTTGTTACTTATACATTACAGCACAGTAGCAGTTTGCCAGTGCTGGAGCTCAAATCCCTGACCTTTCAATAAACAAGGTATTGTAGGTTAGGTCCATGAATCCATGTTGTTCATGACAGCTGTCCAGTTTGGTTGACATGAGTTGACACAAGACCCTATTGTTTACATTTATGGCATTTGGCAGACACCCTTATCCAGAGCGACTTAGTGATTCAGAGCTGAGCAATTGAGGGTCTTGCTCAGGGGCCCAGCAGTGAGCACGGCATTCAAACTCACAACCTTCTGATTGGTAGTTCAAAACCTTAACCACTAGGCCTTCCACCTTGTGACTTCTGGGGTTGTAGTTATTCCACTTGTTTACATTATACAATCTGAAATACATTACTGCTCACCGCAATTGTGAAGAGTTTTTTTTTTGGATTTGGGTGCGAAAATCTCAGATTAGCAGCTTCACAAATGCTCAATCCATTCTATTTGCCCATCTGTCACCAGAATCTATTGATCAATACCTGAACTGAATCTATTGATCAGTACCTGAACTAAATCTACTGATCAATACCTGAACTGAATCTACTGATCAATACCTGAACTGAATCTACTGATCAATACCTGAACTGAATCTACTGATCAATACCTGAACTGAATCTATTGATCACTACCTGAAGTGAATCTATTGATCAGTACCTGAACTAAATCTACTGATCAATACCTGAACTGAATCTACTGATCAATACCTGAACTGAATCTATTGATCAATACCTGAACTGAATCTATTGATCAGTACCTGAACTAAATCTACTGATCAATACCTGAACTGAATCTACTGATCAATACCTGAACTGAATCTACTGATCAATACCTGAACTGAATCAACTGATCAATACCTGAACTGAATCTATTGATCACTACCTGAACTGAATCTATTGATCAGTACCTGAACTAAATCTACTGATCAATACCTGAACTGAATCTACTGATCAATACCTGAACTGAATCTACTGATCAATACCTGAACTGAATCTACTGATCAATACCTGAACTGAATCTATTGATCAATACCTGAACTGAATCTATTGATTAGTACCTGCATCATGCCACTGCCACATGATTGGCTGTTTGGATAATTACACTTTCCCATTAACATGAGCACAAACGTGTAACTACATACAGTATATGGCCAAAGTTACTGCTGATTATCCTTCTCTGTGATTCCTCAACATTTCTTACATTTTCTAAAAGTCAGTCTAGATGAGTTGCCATTTTAGCTGTGTTTAACAAGCATGGGATAGATCAGACAATGATGGCCAGATGGATGGATGAGAGAGAGAGAGAGAGAGAGAGAGAGAGAGAGAGATATTGATCTCGTCCAGCCTTATTAGCTCCAGCTCTGTCCATATTATCTTCAAGACAGATGGCCTCTGTGCTGTTATCTATATTAAACTCAGTGCATTGGCCAGGTCACTATAATGTAAAGTCAGCCTTGATGACCCATCGCCTGTCATCTCAACAGGACTGCTAAGAGGAAACGGATGATCTTTAGCTAGAAGTGTGAATGCATATCTGATGTTTTCATTAGGCGAAATTGCACCAAACTGGAATGGAAATGAATTCTTCTCAAAAGCAACAGGAAGTGAGATAGACAATCCGACATGCACAGGAAGTGAAAACCATGAGAATTTTCCACATTAGAACAAAACAGGAAAGAGTCCAGAAGATTATTCTTTGTTGTGCAAACAATTAATCCCTTGTTTTTCTTCACACCTAGACGGGGTCGTAACAGAGGCCTGATACCATCGTGCTGTGGGTGCATTTAACTAAAACCAAAAATTATGCTGGTGACTGACTGAAGATGAGAAACTCATCAGCAAGAAAGTTTTAGCCTCCTGGTTTAAGCCTGTGATGCTACTGAAGTTTTGCACACAGCTCATTTTAAACTAATAACAACGCAGAATGTAGGATCGGCTGTGCACCCGTCTTCCCCATGTGATACGTGAGATCACGTCGCACGTCTCAGTGATCACTTACACCTGTTTAACTTCTATAAGTTCCTTTGTTGCAGTGTTTTATTAACCATTATTTGGTTTTAGTCTTTTGAACTGAGCGCATTAAAGGTTCGTGTCTGTCTTCCCCTCATATCATCAAAAAGTCAAATTTACCCGTTTACAACACTCACTCTCACTCATTTTCTACCGTTTATCCGAACTACCTCGGGTCACGGGGAGCCTGTGCCTATCTCAGGCGTCATCGGGCATCAAGGGAGGATACACCCTGGACAGAGTGCCAACCCATCACAGGGCACACACACACACTCTCATTCACTTACGCAATCACACACTACGGACAATATTCCAGAGATGCCAATCAACCTACCATGCATGTCTTTGAACCGGGGAGGAAACCGGAGTACCCAGAGGAAACCCCCGAGGCACGGGGAGGCCAGAATCGAAGGCGGGAATCGACCCCCCTACCCTGGAGGTGTGAGGCGAACATGCTAACCACTAAGCCACCGTGACCCCCGTTTTGAACAATAATTGATTAATTAGTGTTTTATGAAATGTATAGTAAATAAGCAGGCAGCTCACAGCTCCAGACTTTGAATATGTGGAGGTTAAAAATACCTTCTTCCCATGGCAACATGGGGTTTCCTCTCTGTCCTCTGGTGCCCTTTTGCTCCCCAAAGCTATGGCAGGAGTTGATTTGGCTGTGCTACGTTTCCTCTAGGCTTGGACGTGTGTGTGGGCATGATGGCCTGAGGTAAACTGGAAATCCATCCAGGATCTGTTTGCACCTCAGGCCAAGGCATGAATGAAAGAATAAATGAATGAATGAATGAATGAATGAATGAATGAATGAATGAATGAATGAGTAAATAAGCAGCAGTAAGTGATCATTTCTCCATAATGAATGTTTTAAGCTTAAATAAAATATTCTCACCAATTTTTAGCGGAATAAAAGCAGTGAGGATTTCCCGGAACGGAAAGGTTGGAGAGACATGTAGAATGATCACTCCTCCACTGATCTCCACTCCTCTCTAGTGTATGTAGACTGTTCTGGCTTTTCCTCCTCAGTATCTTGCTGAATGATTCATCCAAAGTTTAACCTTGTTTCAAAGGTAACAACGTTTTGCTTTAAAACACTTGATACGAGCCACAGAGCCTGCGGTTGCCAGTTAATCCGTGCTGTTTGGGGTTTTCTTTGCCTTCATCGCTGTCCTCTTTTTCTACCATTTCACATTTTTAAACTTTTTTTTCTGGCCTTGTATCTAATAGTGCAGTTTAAATTTATTTTCATATTCCATTTTTTTGCCTCAGGACTCTACATATTTTTTATATATTTTACACTATTGCCCTCACCACCAACACGGTATCGCTCCTTCTCTTTAACTTTGATCACTGTTGCCAGCTATTTTGGACAACTGCCAGGAAAAAAGTGCACGAAAACTAAAATCTGCTGTTTTGTAAAATGGACTGTGGTATTTGTGTGCTTTTGATAACTCATTGCTAATGACAGATAATTGAATTGCACTAAATTGCAAGATCCACTTATTTGTTTTTATATTTATGTACATAATTTACTGTGGTATATTTATTTATTTCGATACTAATAGATTTGTATACTCTGTATGTAAGATACACTCTCTCTATTTTCTTTTTCTTTCTAGTCAGTGATTTACATATGCATATAAGATGACGTGAATATGCATCGTGTGATTTACATATGCAAATCAGATGATGTGAATATACATTATATTGAAATCTCTGAGGACTCAGACGACACATCAGCTGCTTCAGTGTATTATTGTGTATTATTGCCTTTGTATTATTGCCAGCAGGGGAAGATAAGAACACATCCTGTACTGTAGATATAAATGATCTCCATCACTTCATTGACTCATTATACAGCTCCATCTAGTGGAGGTTTCTGATATGACACAGTTTGTATGGTTTTAATAGCATACAGTACATCTAGGTCTATGCTATAGCTGTAAGGATGTGCTGCAGCAGCCAGTATGAATATAAAACAGTCATTCATTCATCTTCTACCGCTTATCCAAACTACCTTGGGTCACAGGGAGCCTGTGCCTATCTGGGGCGTCATCAGGCATCAAGGCAGGATACACCCTGGACGGAGTGCCAACCCATCACAGGGCACACACACTCTCATTCACTCACGCAATCACACACTAGGGACAATTTTCCAGAGATGCCAATCAACCTACCATGCATGTCTTTGGACGGGGGGAGGAAACTGGAGTACCCAGAGGAAACCCCCGAGGCACGTGGAGAACATGCATCACACACACACAAGGTGGAGGCAGGAATCGAACCCCGAACCTGGAGGTGTGAGGCGAACGTGCTAACGTTCACTAAGCCACCGTGCCACCCCGAATATAAAACATGCATGACATGGAATTTTTTGCACTACCTAGACGTATCAAATAACCTGAAGACAATCACATTTAAATTTATCAAAATAATTCTATTCAAATTGTTAAATAGAATTTTTTCCCCCTTCACATTACAAGCTCGAAACAATACGAATTATGGATCCAAACATTGGCAAAAAAAAAAATGAAATAAAAAAAATACAGGAACTTTTGTATTTGTATGTCAGCGATGCGTCGATATGAGAAAATATGTTCAGTATGCTGCATTTTAGAATAAAAGAGCAAAGAACGGATGAGTTTAAGAGACATAGATTAAGATGTCAGGTGGGTGGATATTAATGCTCAAAAATATTAATGTTAGATCAGCTCAAAAATCCACATAATTGTCTTTTCTCTCCTTTCTTATGTTCCTGACAAGAACTGAAATGTACCATGTTCCTTACTAGTGAATTTTTAGCTCGGTTGAGCAGACTTGGATTATTTTCTGACAGAAAAAAAAATTAACTCTTTGTCCGAGTCCCTTAACAGGGTTTTAACAGTGAAACATCAACGTAGATTTCCTTTGTTAAATTTCTTCTTGAATACTCATGAAGCATTGGCCAAATCTGAAGACATATAGAAATATCCTGCTCCAGAGCCAAGTTACTGCACAATGATGTGCCAAAAGAACAGAAATCTATAATTGGTTGCATGTCCAGGATCTGTTACTGGACCATTAGGTCTGTCCTTCACTTCCTTTCTTTATCCATCTGTCTGCTATAGTGAATAGTAAGATAGAAGATCCATAATAAAGTTCTAGATAGTAGCTACATGTATAGCATTTGGCAGACACCAAGCAATTGAGGGGGACCTGGAAGTTGAACACACAACCTTCGGAGCAATATTTCAACACCTTAACCACTAGACTACCAGATCCCTAGGCATCTCTAGCCAATACATACATCTGATTATTAGCTTTAAATCTCTTAAAATGCCTTAAACCAGGAACCAAGAGGAACGCCATCAGAACATCCTTGTAAGAAAACACGAGAGGTAAAGCTGGGGCTGATTTCTTTCAAAGCCAGAATGTAGCATCATGTCAGCTGGCCATAAAGACTGATCTACCCCCAAGATCTGGGTTTGTTTCAGAAGAGATGTTTAAATCATATAAGCATCATTGGAGGAGACATTTTCATCAGAAGCAGGACAGACAAGAGAACGTAATGAAAAGGTATCAACTTGTCACGTTTAGTATTTGGAGAAAACACGTCATGAACCCTTACACACCTTACCTTACCCTTAACCTTACACACTTAAACATTACGACCTATCTGTCTTTAAAAGGAAGTGGGAAGTGGTAGCTCATTGATTAAGGTGTTGGACTACTGATCGGAAGGTTGTGGGTTCACAAGTCACCAAGCTGGCTCAGCTGTGTGTTTGTGTGTGTGTGCACTGTGAGAAAACAACAGTTAGTATCACCGTCCCAGAGAATTCATCTGTTATCTTCTGAATGAAGCACGAACGGAAGTTCTACATGAACAACAACAAAAAAAACATCTTGAGACAAAACAAATCCAGATTTTTCATTATTTCAATGGAATTTTGCATTGTTACAGGAAATATCACTTACAAGGTAAATATATTAGGGAGGACCAATAAGTACAGACCAAAATTATACAGTAGGATCAACAATACTATACAATTGGCAGAGAGTACACAAAAGTCAGAATCCTACCTTGCAGTATGAGAATAAATTCAAGATAAAACACATTTTTATGTCATGTAGTGTTAGCATTGTTAGCAGTGTTAGCATTGTTAGCATTGTTAGCAGTGTTAGCAGTGTTGTCATTAGTACACAGCAAAATGCTGGAGCTGAATATTCTGGAGTTAGACATAAAGTTGTGAAGGTTTGATTTTGGGAGTTTATTTTCTAACTTAGACTACAGCCGGTCAAGGGCATCGATTTGGGTAGGGACGGTAGGGACATGTCCCTACCAATATCCAGGGAACACTCAATTGTCCCTAGCAATAATTCGACCAAGCCTATATATATATATTTATACATAACCACTGATGTCCGTCTGTGTCTTGTGATTTTTTACATATTTCATTTAACATTTATCTAGGAATCATTAAATAAGATTTTTACAACGGCGTTCTGTAAAAAATAGCGCAACTTGTGGAACACAAACGTTTAACAGATTTACGCCCTGCAATGAATCCCGCCTCTGTAACTCACCTCTCTAAAAGGACTGGCCTTTGCCTTTTTTGAGTCCTGCCTCTCTAACCCATGTCGCTGTTTGATTGGCTTTGTCTTTCTCGCTAATGTGTTGAGGTCGGAGGCTGCACCTATATTCCGTTGTATGAAGCAATATGCAACGTGATTATGCAGCTACCGGTTTGTGAGTAAGAAAGTATTCTTATAACAACAGTTTTATGCACAAAATACGGGGAATGGTGTCCCCACCAATGACAAATAAATTATGTCCCCACCAATGACAAATAAATTATGTCCCCACCAATGACAAATAAATTATGTCCCCACCAATGACAAATAAATTATGTCCCCACCAATGACAAATAAATTATGTCCCCACCAATGTCAAAATCAAACTTACGCCCTTGCAGCCGGTGTTTATACGGTGTTTACTTTATTACACTATTTTTATGCTGTAAGGGATTTTCTGAGAATAATGATCTTGTTTAAAGTAGAAGCTCGGTCCTTAAGGTGCTAATCAGAAGGTTGTGAGTTCACCCAGGTCCACCAAGCTTCCTCACTTGGGCCCCTGAGCAAGGCCCTTAAAGTCACTCTCCATGAGGTTGTCTACCAAATACTGTAAATGTATTTATGTTTTTTTGTGTGTTTGTTTTTTTTTTCACCTGAAACCATTTTAGTGTTTTAGATTTTTGAGGCCTATGACAGAGTTTTTGTTTAAATAAACTATATTTAGGATTTTATCTCCACAGGAGTTTAGATTTAACTCCTAAAGTGAGCTTGAAAATCAACTCCCAGAAAAGAGATTATTCGATTTTAACGTTGGAGTATATTCAATGGTTCCAAAGGCCAGAATTTGTCATGTACAAGGATTCAAAGGACATGAGAAGCTTCATGGTTACAAGTTACAGGATTTGACATGACTACAAGCTGGTTATGTTGTTACACAAAACTCCGTCCAGCTTCTGATAAAAACCTTCTCATGGAGTTAAGTTGAGATGCAGACTTGTTCCTCAGGCTCAGGATGTTCAGGAACCCAGATCCTGACTGTGATATCAGGTGACAATTTTCCCCTCATAATAACACAGCATATTTCTTTTATTATTTAAATTTTTGTTTTTGCATAATATTATTTTCACAATACATTATTTTTTAACTTCAAACGCACTTCAAACGGATCCTGAAAGCACCTTTGCTTTGGCGTTACTTTGTAAATACTGATTAAGGATCAGCTGATACTAAAGATATACATGACGGGTTTTCAGATACTGACAGAGTTGAGATATAAGATTGTGCCATCTGTGGTGTGTAGAAAGAAAAAATACATTGGCCACATTCCCAGACACCTTACAGACTCTATCTATCTCTCTGTCTCTCTCTCTCTCTTTCTCTCTCTCTCTCTCTGTCTTTCTGTCTCTCTTTTTCCCCTTTCTGTGTGTGCGTGTGTGTTCATGATGTGTGTATGTTCATGGTGTGTGTGTGTATGTGTGTGTATTCATGGTGTGTGTGTGTGTGTGTGTGTGTGTATGTTCATGGTGTGTGTATATGTGTGTGTATTCATGGTGTGTGTGTGTGTATGTTCATGGTGTATGTGTATGTCTGTGTATTCATAGTGTGTGTGTATGTTCATGGTGTGTGTGTGTGTTCATGGTGTGTGTGTGTGTATGTGTGTGTTCATGGTGTGTGTATGGTCATGGTGTGTGTGTTCATGGTGTGTGTGTATGGTCATGGTGTGTGTGTGTGTTCATGGTGTGTGTATGGTCATGGTGTGTGTGTTCATGGTGTGTGTGTGTTCATGGTGTGTGTTCTATGGTCATGGTGTGTGTGTGTTCATGGTGTTTGTGTATGTTCATGGTGAGTGTGTATGGTCATGGTGTGTGTGTTCATGGTGTGTGTGTGTGTTCATGGTGTTTGTGTATGTTCATGGTGAGTGTGTATGGTCATGGTGTGTGTGTATGTTCATGGTGAGTGTGTATGGTCATGGTGTGTGTGTATGTTCATGGTGTTTGTGTATGTTCATGGTGAGTGTGTATGGTCATGGTGTGTGTGTATGTTCATGGTGTGTGTATGTTCATGGTGTGTGTTCATGTTCATGGTGTGTGTGTTCATGGTGTGTGTGTATGGTCATGGTGTGTGTGTGTTCATGGTGTGTGTGTGTGGGTCTCTCACTGTTTCTCAGGCTGTCACTCTCTAGTTGTCTCTCTCTATATATATCTTGGAAAATGATGGTTAGTAATTCATTCTACTATTGTTTTAATATTGAATATTAAATAATAAAATAAAAAATAAAAGTTTTTAGGTTTATATTTGAGATTTTTTCTATTAATTCTAAATGCATCACCCTTTGAATGCTTGATGACTGTTTTAACATTTCATTAATTTTGTTCATTTGTCTTGATTGACATTTTTGCCAGAGCCCCAGACCAAGTGTCATGAGTGTGGCTTTGTTCTCATCACTGAGTGTGTATGATAGTCAGAGTGCAGACACAAACGTGTGGGACATGTAGGTTTGGGTCTGGAGTCGGACTGAGAGCAGACTGTCCTTTAAAATTATTATTATGATTAATTATATAAATTCTTCTTCTGGTGAGTGTGTGTATGCGTGTCTAAACCCCCCCCCCCCCCTCTTTCTGTGTGTGTGTGCTTCTCTCTTGCATGCTGTGTGTGTGTGTGTGTGTGCTTCTCTCTTGCATGCTGTGTGTGTGTGTGTGTGCTTCTCTCTTGTGTGCTCTGTGTGTGTGAGTGTGTGTGCTTCTCTCTTGTGTGCTCTGTGTGTGTGAGTGTGTGTGTTGTACCATTAAGAGACATAATCCTGTGTATCATCTCTAACTAACTCTTGCTCTTATCGCTCTTTTGCATTTTTGTTTTGCAATTACTCTCATGAACAAAGCATCAGGAAATTCATGTTATATTGAGTACTCTGTGTGTGTGTGTGTGTGTGTGTGTGTGTTTTATTTATTTGTGTCTACAGTTGTATGCACTCTCTATATTAACGTCCCTATCAATTGATTATCTAAACTCATCTACACAACCTCTGCTGCCGACTCTGAAGACATTATGTATTCTAAGAGGAGTGTGTGTGTGTGTGGTGTGTGTGTATGTTTATGTGTTTGTGTATGCATGAATTGATATGTGTGGTGTGTGTTATGTGTGTGTGTATGTGTGTGTATATGTGTTTGTGTTTGTTTGATCATATGTGTGTTTGTGTGTGTGTGTGTGTGTGTGTGTGTGTGTGTGTGTGTGTGTGATACATGAATTGATACCAAGAGCACAAATTCTGACCCACACAGTAATGTCTAATTTTATTGTTGGATGATTTCCAATAAAAACTTGAGCCAATTTCACAAAAGAAACTTGAAATGTGATTAGTGTGTGATCAATATTTCACAAAGTGCACCACATGACATCAACAGCTGCTCGAACATATATATATATGTGTGTGTGTGTGTGTGTGTGTGTATGTGTTTGTGTTTGTATTTTTTTGTGTTTGTTTCAGCTACTGTGTGCGTGTGTGTATGTGTGTGTTGTGTGTGTGTGTGTGTGTGTGTGTGTATGTTTGTGTTTGTTTGAGCATATGGGTGTGTGTGAGTGTTTGTGTTTGTTTGATCAGATAGGTGTGTGTGTGCGTCTGTGTGTGTGTGTGAGTGTTTGTTTGATCATGTGTGTGTGTGTGTTTGTGTTTGTTTGATCATATGTGCGTGTGTGTTTGTGTTTGTTTGATCATATGTGCGTGTGTGTGTTTGTGTTTGTTTGATCATGTGTGTGTTTGTGTGTGTGTGACATCAACAGCTGTTTGTGTCTTTAGATAAAAACAAGACGGTCGCACTGCAGTTTCAGTTGTAAAATGAACCGACGTGCTAAGCTTGGAGTTTGTACAAGGAGAGATGTGGAGTTTTCAGTGTTAGAAAGTAAACTTGTTAATGAGTAACGCTTGTGAGAAATCTTAACAACGCTAATATGATCCTAGTTTTTTAATGAGCATGCGGTCTCTGATCGTAGCTTGATTGTAGCCAGGCTTAGTTTGCTATTAGCTTTATTACATAAAGAAATCTACTTTAAAGACATTTAGGTGATGTTCTTCCTGAGATGTGAAGCTAACTGTCTTTATTTAACAGTGTTAATTATGTTGTACTCGTTAAACGTTACGACTTGAACACACCATTAAACAACAAACCTCTTAGCATTGAGCATCTTGCAGGCTAGTAAACTGCTTAGCACCATTTAACCACTCACAGAACAGGAGGGTTTAGATAGATAGATAGATAGATAGATAGATAGATAGATAGATAGATAGATAGATAGATAGATAGATAGATAGATAGAATACAGAATAGATAGATAGATAGATAGATAGATAGATAGATAGATAGATAGATAGATAGATAGATAGATAGATAGATAGATAGAATACAGAATAGATAGATAGATAGATAGATAGATAGATAGATAGATAGATAGATAGATAGATAGATAGAATACAGAATAGATAGATAGATAGATAGATAGATAGATAGATAGATAGATAGAATACAGAATAGATAGATAGATAGATAGATAGATAGATAGATAGATAGATAGATAGATAGATAGATAGATAAAATACAGAATAGATAGATAGATAGATAGATAGATAGATAGATAGATAGATAGATAGATAGATAGATAGATAAAATACAGAATAGATAGATAGATAGATAGATAGATAGATAGATAGATAGATAGATAGATAGATAGATAAAATACAGAATAGATAGATAGATAGATAGATAGATAGATAGATAGATAGATAGATAGATAGATAGATAGATAGAATACAGAATAGATAGATAGATAGATAGATAGATAGATAGAATACAGAATAGATAGATAGATAGATAGATAGATAGATAGATAGATAGATAGATAGATAGATAGATAGATAGATAGATAGATAGAATACAGAATAGTTAAACTGTGAACAGAACTCGACTCAGGTGACTTTCCCTGAACACATTATGTATGCAGGAGAATAATCTTTAAGCCCTGAAGGGTTTCTAGAAAAAAAGGGTGATTGCTGTTGGATTGTTTCCCAGTAAGTCATTTGTTCTTTGATAAATCAGCGACGAGACACGAAGCTTTTGGAGCTTATGGTTGTCATAAAGCTGACACAGTAGCAGCCAGTGAAATCACACACACTGTATCACACTGTAATCTTTATCTCACACACACCTGACCTGTGAATGATCAATGTTTCTCAGCATCATTATTTATTTACAACTGAACATATTGAGCAGGTGAGCAGAGGAAGTGACGTCGTGAAGGTAAGTTGTCCTTTTAACGTCTAATAGACCTCACTTTTCTTCCTTTTAGTTCTTCATACAAGGCTTTCTTTCAAATCTTACACACTTTCTTTTCTGAATTTCTTTCATTTTATTTTCTTGTTCATCTTTTTTTTAATTTTTTGTCTTCTACCTATGAAAAAAAACCTCAAGTTGTTTCTCCTTCCTGCCCTGATGCACCCTTTATGTACCACAGTAAGCAAACAGATGATGAATTAAAGCTTAGCCTGGAGCCTCGGTTCTGCTGTTTTGGGGCAAATGTCTGTCTTTCTTTCTTTCTTTCTTTCTTTCGCCCTTACCATTCCTTGCTCAAGGGCCCAACAGTTTCAGCAGCAGTGCTGGGGCTTGAACCCCAAATCTCTAAGCATCAACCCAGAGCCTTAACACCACTTGAGACACCCCTGCCCCAGATCAGACACTGTTGTTGTAAGTATTAGGAGGTCTGGGGTTCCAGTTCATCCCAAAGGTGTTCATTGGGGTTGAGTCAGAGTCAAAACATTTGGTAGATGCCCTTATCCAGTGCCACCTACATTTAATCTCATTTTATGGCCGCTCGGTGGAGCCGGGATTCGAACTCATAACACTAAACTACCACATCATGTCTTCATGGAGATAAAGGGCTTTGTGCGCAGCTGCTGGAACAGTGTTTGAGTCTCTAGTGAAGGAAATTGTAAAGTCACAACATGCTTTGTTTTAACATCCACATCGTATTACTCTAAAATGGAAAATAGCAGGACTCCCATTGACTGGGAGTGAACAAAGAGGTCTTTTGTCTGTAGCGTAACTGAAAATAGAAACCGTGTTGTTACCTTCACACATCTCACTTCTTTTTTTTTTTTTTTTTTTTTTTTTTAAATCCCAGTACCATCTGAAGTCACCGTGCTTTTCAAGCACTGCCAGATGAAACTGACATCCAAATTCATGAGGCTGCAGAAAGAGATACTCTTCAACAGGAGAATAGGGCGAATAAAGGAAACGTCCTGTTTGGCTTGCAAACCAGCAAGAAAAAGTGAGAAAGGAAGATGTCATACCTGTCAAATTTAGACAATTTAGAGGGCGGAAAGTAGCCTGTGTGGAATTGGATTTGCCTGCGCTGCGCCAACCCAATTACCGTCTCTGTCAGAGGAAACGGCAGAGGTTGAACCGTGTCTACTTCTCCTTTTGTTTTACATACCAAGAGTGACACGGGACGAGAGGAGATAATGAATTTCATTAATAGCGAGGCTGAAATTTGGTGGACAACACGAGAGCTTTAATGGCTTCAGCTTGACGTTTCACTGGAAATATTAATCTTTCTTTGGTTCGTGTCGCTCTCACTGAAAAAACAAAATCCTTCTCTTAATGGAAACGTTTCAGGTTGCGGCTGACAGGACGATTTTTATTATACATAAACCTATGATTTTCTTTTTTTCATCATGAGCTTCCAGTCCAGCAACTTCTGACAAACCATTACTGATGTTTAGACAGTTCAGATCTATTTGTTAGCTTTAAGGCATGTAGGATTAACCTGCGTATGGGAAAAAATGTCGAATCTACTAGGGCTTGTCTGATAAAATGAAGAATGTGACTAGGGTGCAATTGGGATGCATGCATAAGCGTGGAGGTGGAGGAACGGTGGTGGGAGGCGGCGGTGAGCTCGAGACGAGAGATGAGTCTCAGGGGGGGTGCGTAGGCACAGAACGGAGAGATGTCTGTGTAAATTAGGCGCTTCGGTGGTCCCAGCTGAGCCCAATTACCTGGAGAATACAATCTCACATGCAACATAACACAGCCATCGATCCATTAGAGAGAGAGGAAGCAAGAGAAAAGGGAGGGAAGAGCGATCGAAGAGAAAGCAGCAAGGCAAACAGGAAGACAGGGAAGAAAATGGAGGAGATTGTCATCTATCCAAATTCTTTTCGCTGGCAGACTGGATGGATAAATTAATGTAGAGCTGTAACGCAATTCTGTGGCTGTACAGTCAAAACATTTTTTTTGTATCGCTATCGAGGTTTAAATTAAAAATGGGAGTGACCTTGTGTTGATTTTTTTTTTTTTTATTATTATAATTTTTTTAAGTTTTTTAAAATAAGATTTATTTCTGCTTGCCCATGACATTTTCTAATAAATAAGAGTTAAAATAAAAAACATGAAAAATTTAATCTGAGAAATTTAGAATGAAAAGGGGGAAAAAAGGAAAATAACCAAAAAATATAGTATGATAGATATAAAACAGAGGAAGGATAATAGGAAAAAAAAGAAAAATTAAAAAAAGAAACTAAACAGAAAAAGCGGGAATAAAAAAATGTAGAAAGGAAACTAGACAAAGGGGGGTCACGGTGGCTTAGTGGTTAGCACGTTCGCCTCACACCTCCAGGGTTGGGGGTTCGATTCCCGCCTCCGCCTTGTGTGTGTGGAGTTTGCATGTTCTCCCCGTGCCTCGGGGGTTTCCTCCGGGTACTCCGGTTTCCTCCCCCGGTCCAAAGACATGCATGGTAGGTTGATTGGCATCTCTGGAAAATTGTCCCTAGTGTGTGATTGAATGAAGTGTGTGTGTGCCCTGCGATGGGTTGGCACTCCATCCAGGGTGTATCCTGCCTTGATGCCTGATGAAGCCTGAGATAGGCACAGGCTCCCCGTGACCCGAGGTAGTTCGGATAAGCGATAGAAAATGAGTGAGCGAATGAGAGAGTAAACTATAGCAATTTAAAATGTCCTCATATTTTAACCATATTTGTGATTAAGCTCCTAAGGTGTCATGTCTTTATTGTGATTGGTTGAACAAGGACCAATCATTAAAAAGCTATTACTCATATTATGAAAGCATAATTTTTCTGTTCCAAAGACAGTATGTGTCTGAATGGATGTATCATTCACCTTCACGTTAATGAACGCGATCGTTCTTTCTCCAACAAGCTTCACACCTGCCCACCTGAAAGTAAAAAGCGCTCGCTCGTGACCTTTTATTTCCATTCATTTATCTTACAGCTTTTTTACTACTGATCTCTCACAAAGCTGTTATGATTTTAATCACATCCCCCTTCACACAGATCAGATTTACTCTCCTAAATGTCTCTCACTAGATAACACTCCTCGTTCTGTGATTCTGTGTGATACGAGTATGAAGAAAGACGTGCACAAAAGCTTGTACAACAGAAACACACGCATATTTGATGCAGAAGCAAATGCCAATGTCTCTTTTGGGAGATTTCTAGCCCTGAGCTCATATCTTGCAGTAGATCAGTCGTCCATTTCCCAGCCTATCTCAGGGGCCGTTTGGGGCCGGAAGGACTTCAGATGCTGGACAAACAATGCGGGGGGAAAAAAAAGCACTATTCTGCTTGTGTGCTGAATTATTCAAACGCTTGGTGCATCATCAGAGTAAAAGTGAAGAAGCTTAGAAAGGCAAGTAATAAAGAGGAGTGAACATGTATGCTAAGCTGCTGATCACCTGAGTGTTTACACTTCTTTTTGGCTATCCAGAGATGAAAATGCAATCAGTATCAAATGTTAGCAAATGTTTAAACATTAGCTTTTAACCAAAGGCTACGTTTTCTTTGTCACGTCACAATCCACAGCGCTGGTCAATGCTGCGTATGAAAGCAGACACTCAGATCATAACCTGTCCACCAGAACGGCTGGCTTGCTCATTAGGAATAAATTGAAATGAAAATAAAATGTAATTTTATTAAATATTTAAAGGTTTATTTATTATTAACAGTAAACTATAGCACGGTGGCTTAGTGGTTAGCACGTTCACCTCACACCTCCAGGGTTGGGGGTTCGATTCCCGCCTCTGCCTTGTGTGTGTGGAGTTTGCATGTTCTCCCCGTGCCTCGGGGGTTTCCTCCGGGTACTCCGGTTTCCTCCCCCGGTCCAAAGGCATGCATGGTAGGTTGATTGGCATCTCTGGATAAATTGTCTGTAGTGTGTGATTGCGTGAGTGAATGAGAGTGTGTGTGTGCCCTGCGATGGGTTTGCACTCCGTCCAGGGTGTATCCTGCCTTGATGCCCAATGACGCCTGAGATAGGCACAGGCTCCCCGTGACCCGAGGAAGTTCGGATAAGCGGTAGAAGATGAATGAATGAATGAATGAATGAATGAATGAATGAACTTATATTCTGCTTTGCGACATTATTCTTTGTAAAGCATCGCGATTCAAATACAACAGAAGTGTTTAGTGTTAACTTTGGATGCAGGCAACAGTATACACCGTACTATGGAATAGTCTGTTTATGCTCTTTATAATGAATCTTAACATCTTAACATATGAACGGATAAGATAAACGGATAGAACGTACATAATAAGATGAATAAGCTCAACTCTCTGTCATGTGAAAATGAGCTAAATGAGCTAAATGTTACAGAATACTGTAAAAAAATCTACCTCTAACATTCAATTCCATTTACAGAACATAAGACATGTTGCAAAAAGTACAAAAAGGGAAACATTATACAAAGATTTCCAGTCTAAATGTGAAGGTGGTCTCTTGGGGGTCTCAATGAAGTTTTCCAAAGTTCTTAACATGGAGATTGAGGGAAAAAAAGAGAAGTAAATTAAGTTTTTTTCCCTAAAATCCACACCTAAATCAAAGCCCCCCCTCCCTATACCCCCCACTGTGACTCCCTCATCTACCTCAAACGTTCAGCACCTGTTTCTCATCACCACTGCAAACTGCACTATAAATAAGCTCTAAGAGTCCATTTGCATACAAACTACTGAAAATCCTCCTTCAGTCCCAGAAAGCAGGTGCTGAACTACAGTTTCAAGTTGAACACTTCTCGCTAGGATGATGTCCTCAGGAGGACGTCTTGTGCTTCAGTTAGAAGAACATAATAGTCCAGAAACATCGTTAAGAAACAGAATTGGACCATGAGGAGCTATTTGACATGGTCCTTAATTATCAGCAAGTTAAGTCGAGTCTGTTGTGTGTTTTGGTTCTGGATAAATTCCTTGTGTTTGGGTCGTCCTGAAGTACAGGATTTTTTTATTAGTCTTCTTCCTGTAGAACAACAAAGGGTAGAGTGTACAAATGTGTATGACTGTGTGTTTATACAAGTCTGTGTGTGTTAATACACGAGTGTGTGTGTAAGTGTTCTTCCTGTAGGACAATAAATGGTAGAGTGTATATACGTGTGTGTGTATGAGTGTGTTGTTTGTGTACTGTATGTGTGTGTATACGAGTGTGTGTGTGTGTGTTTGTGTGTGTGAATACAATTGTGTGTGTGTGTGTGTGTATGACTGTGTGTATATATGTATATACAAGTCTGTGTGTGTGTGTAAGTGTTCTTCCTGTAGGACAACAAATGGTAGAGTGTATATACATGTGTGTGTATGAGTATGTGTACGTATATGAGTGTTCTTCCTGTAGGACAACAAATGGTAGAGTGTATATACATGTGTGTGTATGAGTGTGTGTACGTATATGAGTGTGTGTGTGTGTGTGTGTGTGTGTGTGTGTGTGTGTGTGTGTGTGTGTGTGTGTGTGTGAATACAATTCTGTGTGTGTATGACTGTGTGTATATATGTATTTACAAGTCTGTGTGTTAATACACGAGTGCGTGTGTAAGTGTTCTTCCTGTAGGACAACAAATGGTA
>NC_083468.1:3579264-3599264 GCF_030014155.1 Tachysurus vachellii | reverse complement strand
AATAGCATTAAATATGTGATCGTCAGTGGCAGCTTCAGTGAGTTGAACGTTTTTAGTTCAAACTTCGTTCCTGAACTTTTCAGCCTATTTTCACTTGTTGACAGGATCCTACGTTACTTTCCCACAATGCACTGCGGCTACCTGCTGAAATCCGTGCAGTGGGATTTAGCCCTCGATTTATCGCTAGCTAAAGAAAGTGATGCAGCGCTGCTTTAATCTTGTATTCAGTCCAGCTCACTCATCTACAGTACGTATCTGCTCATTCTGCTCAACCAGATCAGCTTCTAAACCTTCAACCTTTATACTAACACCTCCATGAACATCATTGTGCTCATCATCTTCTAGATCGCTAACTAGCCTAGCTGAGGATCTGCTGTAACTCAGACGAGATTCTAAATAAGTACGTATTCTTTTTTTAGGTTTATTGATTACTGTTTAATGTGAACAGTAAGAAACAATTCACTAAGGATAACAAGATCGAGCTGTTTACTCACACTTGATGTCCAGTCTTTTAGCTCTCGCTCAATGCTGTCTATCATTATGAACTTTTTTCCCTCAGAGACCAAAAATAGAATTTATACCTTTATTTTTTTTTTGTGTCCATGATGATCATTGAATGTCTTTGTCATGTCTCACTCCATAGTGGTGGTTAATATGAAGCTTATATAAAAGGAGAGCCTCAGGAGAGCCTCCTCGTGGTCCAGCGGTAGGATCCAGCGCTGCCATTGCCTGGGGTTCGATTTCTGCCCAAGGAGCTAATCCAGACACTGAAGAATTTAATCTCAGTGCCAGTCCCAAATGGGAGGGTTACATCAGGAAGGGCATCCGAGATAAAACCAGTGCCAAATCTAATATGCGGACCATGTGAAACCCCTTGTGGTGGCCATTGAACAGGGAGCAGCCGAAGCAGGAAGCATATGAATGTAGACACTCAGGAAATTGTAGTGATAAATACATATTTTTGTTTTTACCAAGTCTACGAGGGGCCGAATTTGATTTAACCTTTCAACCTTGATTAATACACTGATGATTTACACTTATCACTCCTCACACTACACCTCGCTCCCTCAGAGCTACCAGCACTGCTCGACTGGTCCCACCATCTCTCAGGGTAAGAGGGAGGTATACATCAAGACTCTTCTCTGTTCTGGCACCGAGGTGTCGGTGATGAACTTCCTCTAGACTTCCGAACAGATGAGTCACTGAGTCATCTTCAAATGACGGACGAACACCTACCACTAGCACTTATTTTCCCTGGTTGTTTTATGTGTATTTTAAAAAAAACACTGAACTGACTTTCTAATTCTGTGAACCAGTGAACTAGTGTTAATGTATTCATCGACAGAGACTCTCTGGATAACGGCGTCTGCCAAATGTCGTAAATGTAAATATAAATGTAAATGTTATTTTTGAATATATTGTAAGATCATACCTGAATAAGAACACTCAATTACCACTTTGTTTATAAGTCCATTTCTTTTTACGCTAGAAAATAAAGTGTTAAAGATCAAACTAAAAATCTCACTCACTCACTCATTTTCTACCGCTTATCTGAACTACCTCGGGTCACGGGGATCTCAGGCGTCATCGGGCATCAAGGCAGGATACACCCTGGACGGAGTGCCAACCCATCGCAGGGCACACACACTCTCATTCACTCACGCAATCACACACTACGGACAATTTTCCAGAGATGCCAATCAACCTACTGTACCATGCATGTCTTTGGATCGGGGGAGGAAACCTTAGTAGGATATTTCTGGTGTTTTGGGGGAAAAAAAGAGAGAGAGAGAGAAATATCAAATGTGCTAAAATATTATTAGGTGGCTATTGTTATCATGTACAAACCACATTTTTTTAACTTGTTTTTTTTCTTATAAGATTATAAACAAGTGATGTATGAAAACGCCTCCTTTTTTCAGCAATGTTTTCCAGGACAAAGTAATTGCGCTCAAAAGGAGTGCTGTTATGTAAACTGCGTTAATCTCCGCCTGTTTTCTGCTTGTCTACTCTTACCCATAATCCCCCCCACACACATTTAGCTCACGTTTTGTATTTGGGGTCCACAGAGCTCATGACTTCACTGGACTCGACATGGCTCAGAGAAACATGTCAGAACAGAACGGTTCCACTCGCTCGCTCTCGATCTCTCCATCCTAAAAACTCTCTCTCTTTTTATTTTCCTCTCTCTCAGCTTTGCCCGAGTCTACTTACGCTCTTATGGCCTGCTCTCTCACACAAACAAATTGATTTCGGCGTCAGTTTATTGCAGCTGGCTGTGCTGCGAGGTTTTGTGTCAGGCGTATAAATAGACAGAAAATCAGTGGGAAACGAGTGTCTCGGTGCTGCTGTGAGACTGATCGTCTTCCTACTTTCTGTTATTTGGATACATCCTTTGTACAGTAGGAATAAAAATAAGTGCAGATTACGCAGTTCCCATCTTAATCACATCAGCATCATGATTATTATTAAACATCGAGCACTGTGTGTTTCCTTTTTATGTGTACGGATCCATTTTAATTCACTGTTTTAAAACCCAAAGCTCTTCTTCTGTGTATATTTTACTCATGTGCTTGTGTATATGTTATAGAACTGAAAGCCCAAAGGAAAAAAGTAAAGCAGCAGGAAAGCTTATGGACGATATTTTGCCTAGAAACATTATTGATCAGATTTAAATGGACCTCCTGAGCTCCAAAGTACATCACATAAAACACCTGTGGCAGATCAGGGCCCGTGTTCATAAAGATTCTCAGAATTTAGATTCAAAATATCACGGTGGCTTAGTAGTTAGCACGTTCACCTCACACCTCCAGGGTTGGGGGTTCGATTCCCGCCTCCGCCTTGTGTGTGTGGAGTTTGCATTTTCTCCCCGTGCCTGGGGGGTTTCCTCCAGGTACTCCGGTTTCCTCCCCCGGTCCAAAGACATGCATAGTAGGTTGATTGGCATCTCTGGATAAATTGTCCGTAGTGTGTGATTGTGTGAGTGAATGAGAGTGTGTGTGTGTGCCCTGCGATGGGTTGGCACTCCGTCCAGGGTGTATCCTGCCTTGATGCCCGATGACGCCTGAGATAGGCACAGGCTCCCCGTGACCTGAGGTAGTTTGGATGAGCGGTAGAGAATGAATGAATGAAAAAAAGTGATTCAGGACCAAACAGAGCAACTCTAAACAAGGAAAATACAAAGACTTTTATCTTAGAGGAGGCGGGGCTTAACCCGTTAGTAAGTATAACACGTTCCTTGGAAGACTGTGATTGGTTGACCAATGAAAAAAATAAATAAATAAAAGTAGGTGCACTTTACTTTGTCTCTGTGTTAAGATATTTGAGTCTATATTGTGTAGGGATTACATTAGTGACCCATCATATTAGAGATGTTTTAACATCTGTATGTTCTAAATGTAATAAATGTAATGTAAATGTAAATGTAAACATCTCAAACACAGAGCAGAAATGTCATAGAGACAAATTATATCATTTCTGTCACTACCGCGTTTCGGCTCTATAAATGACAAAAGCAGCAGAATATGTATATGTACGTACCGTATGTGGCATTTCTGCGCTGTGTCCGAGATGTTATTGTGATCTCTAATCTGATTGGTCAGAAAAATAATCCCTACACGATCTAATCTGTATCGTCTTATTAACTCACTACCATTATTTAATATTCTATACAATACATTTCTTCTTCCTCTGAGGCCATTTTCTCCTCTGATAAAGAATCTCTTAAACCTCTTAAAAGTCCTTTCACTACTTCTAACACTTTCTGACTCTTTTAATGTTTAAGATGCTTTATGAATAACTTTATTTTATTTTTAAGCGGAAATTTCTTACAATTTTCTTCACTATGAGAAACTCTTTGCACTGAGAATTTGAATGAATACGGGCTCAGAGCTGTGTGAAAAGCTCTTATCCGTAAACACCATTCAGACACAATCAGCCATTTTTAATGTGGACACACATACAGTACAGGACAGAGACCGGAGAGTTGCTGAGTAAACATTCTTACTTAATCCTTGTCTATCTGTGACATTAAATAGTCACCCAAAAGCACAATTTTAACTGTCGGCTTAGTGAGAAGACTAAGCTGAAAGGAATCTTCCTCCTGAGCCGAATCACTCAGCGCTCATGGCAGCCCGCAGCGCCAAGGTGTACTGTACACTTCCTAGTTGTGCAAGAAGAGGTCAAGTGTTCGGTCTCAAAATGAATGCCAAGGTGGATGAAAGTCCAGATTAGATATTTTCCAAAATGCAGAACAAACAAGTATAAACTGGGAGAAAGCAAGAGCCATAAACTATTGATAGAAAGCAAAAACAAAGGACGCGTGTGCGTCTGTGGCACACAGAACAACACAAAACATCACAACACACACTTCACAAATAAAGCCTGAACCACAGGGAATTATATAATGATGCTAATCAAGGTGAGAATGAGGCTCAGGTGCAAGTGGTAAGGACATGTGACATGCTGAGACTGATGGGAGAGTTGGTAGTTCAGAGCCAAGCTAATGTCCTATTCTTTTATTTCTCAGTTTAACACTGAAAACAGGGGGCACGGTAGTTTAGTGGTTAGCACGTTCGCCTCACACCTCCAGGGTTGGGGTTCGATTCCCGCCTCCACCTTGTGTGTGTGGAGTTTGCATGTTCTCCCCGTGCCTCGGGGGTTTCCTCTGGGTACTCCGGTTTCCTTCCCCGGTCCAAAGTTATGCATGGTAGGTTGATTGGCATCTCTGGAAAATTGTCCGTACTGTGTGATTGCCTGAGTGAATGAGAGTGTGTGTGTGTCCTGTGATGGGTTGGCACTCCATCCAGGGTGTATCCTGCCTTGATGCCCGATGACGCCTGAGATAGGCACAGGCTCCCAGTGACCCGAGAGTAGTTCGGATAAGCGGTAGAAGATGAATAAACATTTGAAAACATAACTATTGTGCCAGTATGGTTTATCATCTCAACACTAACGTTATCTATCTATCTCTCTAAGGTATGTACTGTAGACATGACATGATCTGTCTTACACTACTCTGATGGAAGTGTGTATGTATCAGACATTGTTTTATCGTACATCCTACATTGTTTTATTATCAGCCTGTATGACCCCACATCTCGCTTACATACACATACAAATAGAGAGAGAGAGAGAGAGAGAGAGAGAGAGAGAGAGAGAGAGGGAGATTGTTCATCCAGTCATACTACAAATATGCAGCAGACTTAATAACGGTGGCATATATTCCCAAAAGTATGTGGACACCTGACCATCACCTCCACTCTTTTTGGGAAGACTTCCCCCTAGACTTCAGTCATTGATGTTGGGGAAGTGAGAAACCCTAGTGCATAGTCCTAAAAATATAGAAGACTTTATATTTGTCACATATTCATTACAGCACAGTGAAATTCTTTATTTACTGTGCATATCCCAACTTTGGAGGTCGGGGTCTGAGCAGAGGGTCAGCCATGATACAGCACCACTGGAGCAGAGAGGGTTAAGGACCTTGCTCAAAAACCCAATGGTGGCATCTTAGCAGTGCTGAGGCTTGAACCACAAGCCTCTAAACAACATCCCAGTGACAACAACCTTAACCACTTAACCTTAACCACTTGAGCCACCACAGTGAGGTTAAGGTCAAATTCCAGGCCCTCAAATTCCACACCAACCTTGATAACCATGTCAAATTTTTGAAGCTTGTTTTGTGCACATCTGCATCGTCATGCTAGAGGTTTATTCAGTATATTTCAGTAAATACATTCTGAGGCATGTGTGGGGAAGACCCTCATACTGTAGGTGTGTCAGATGCTCAGGTGTCTACGTACTTTTAGACATATAGTCAACAAAGAAGAAGAAGGCTTCAGACTTCTGATCAGAAGGTTGTGAATCCGAATCCCAGGGCCACCAAGCTGTCACTCCTGGGCCCCTTAGCAAGGCTCTTCATTTTTCAGCTGTTTAAGTTGCTCTGGATAAGAATGTCTGCCATAAATGAGAACTCCATTTACAGAATGAATATGCTTTCATTCAGGCATGGATTCCGGACTGTACAATGCCGAGGACAAGCATGTGTACGTCAGTGATGTGCTGTGCAGAATAATCAATGCAGCTTATACAGTACAATCATTGGAAAGGTCATTTTACAAAGTCAGACATAACTGTTAACTTGCAGCGATGCAAACAAATAATGCATACAGTAGATGTGAAATTGTTGTGTATTGCAGACGTCTGCTTAAAAAGCTTCCCTTGAAGAAAGTGTGTTTAAATTGAAGCCTATTTTAAGAAGAGCTTACATTCTACTGAATATTTAACATAATGCACCAAGTACAGTATTCAGCTTAGTGCAAACTATATTTAGGCAAATCTGTATGTATGATGATATCAAAGAGTTTCTCGACATACACAAACCATCGTCAAAATGGTTTTAATTGCTAGAAGATCCGTAACAGTAAATGCAAGCTCCAGAGAACAAATCTCAACTGTGGTCTGGATGTGAATACAACAAAGCATGTTCAGGAAATAGAAACAATCAACATATGGAATAACGTATGCAACGTGTGGTCTGGTCTTTTTTTTTTTTTTTTTAAACATGAAGCATTGAGGCTTCTGTAGCAGATCCTGTTTGTGGTCTTCTCTTGTCTGTTAAAGGTGGGGTCTCCGTTGTTTGAAAGCCAATGTTGACATTTGAAATCACCAAAACAAACACGCCCCTAACCCAAATAGGTCCCACCCTTATATTGATAGCTCCACCCCACACATACACCAGACAAGTATAACCCAAGTATAAGCCAGACAAGTATTATGGCGGAACCTGTTGGGGCAGCTGGCCGAGGGTATATTTTTTATCAATAAATGAACTCAACGAGTAATACTATGGTAATACAAATGTGTTTTTGTAGTACTGTGTGTTGTACCGTGAAAGGTTTAGCTCCGTTTCACGTGGAAGACGTTCAGTTCTTTCTAGCGCTGGAAAGCTGATCCTATATTAACACGTGTCCTACTTCTTGTCTTATCGTAAGCCTTTCTTCGTTTTTTTTTTCTTTGTTTTTATCCTCCATGTCAATGTTAAAACCACTTTCTGCTAATGTCACACATGAGCACTGAACACTCTCTCTGCCCATATTGACAAGACACGCCCCTTTCTGCTCATTGGCTACACGTTAGTTTTGTTTTTGTTTTGTTTGGCGGCCCAACGCAGTTTTCTGAAGCATTTCTCAAACAACGGAGACCCCACCTTTAAGTGATTGGACATTTGTCAGCTTTAAATTAAATCAAAACAATCATGTGTTGTCTGAATAGTTGGATACATTGGATGGATGGCTAGAAAGGTACTAGACCGTTGTTCAGACAGACCTTATAATGATTTGAAGCAAATTTGATGAAGATTTGATCAAATATGGAGGATCGGTAGCATAAATTGCACTTTGATGACATGTTATTGTAACTTTTGACCAGTAAGTGGCGCTGTCATGAAATTTGTTTCATAGCCTTATGGCATGGCCCTGATGGTGTCTATCGAGATTTGTGTCATTGTGTAAGGTCAATTCTGAGACACAGCATCACATCCTGTTTGTCAGATCATGAAAACAGATGGTTTTGTTTAAAGAATATTTACTAGTCATTAATAGTTCAACAAGGGGGGCACGGTGGCTTAGTGGTTAGCACGTTCGCCTCACACCTCCAGGGTTGGGGGTTCGATTCGCGCCTCTGCCTTGTGTGTGTGGAGTTTGCATGTTCTCCCCGTGCCTCGGGGGTTTCCTCCGGGTACTCCGGTTTCCTCCCCTGGTCCAAAGACATGCATGGTAGGTTGATTGGCATCTCTGGAAAAATTGTCCGTAGTGTGTGATTGCGTGAGTGAATGAGTGTGTGTGTGTGCCCTGTGATGGGTTGGCACTCCGTCCAGGGTGTATCCTGCCTTGATGCCCGATGACGCCTGAGATAGGCACAGGCTCCCCGTGACCCGAGGTAGTTTGGATAAGCGGTAGAAAATGAGTGAGAGAGAGTAATAGTTCAACATTAAAATGTGCTTGTTGTTGCCATTCTGTCATATTAGTTATTTATTCAAGTCTTCACAAGTTCAAGTAAAATACTCTTGATTTAGCCTCAGCATATTTTTTAGTTCAACAAACACTAATCAAATAGCAAGTAGCATGATGCTTAGTATCCAAATCTCTTGCATCATTAAACACGTTTGACCTCTGGCTAGTTGTGTTAAGCAACTGAATAGAGCAACATTGCAGTTCCTAATTATCATGTAAATTAATGGTCCTATAGACAACAATGTCACTAGAACATGGTCAAAGTTGGACACGCATTAATTACTGAACACTTACTTCATTTAAAAACATGACTTGAGACAGTGGGGCAGTGTGTGTTCATGATTTTATTGCTTGCTTTACCCTTCACAAGGGACTTTCTTTCTGGACAGTGTATGGATTTTCTTAATGATGAAACAGTATTCAGAAAAGATATGACCATGGTGTCTGAGGTTACACTAGATGTGAATGCTGTATTCAATCTTATTCAGTCTCTGAAGATCCTGTCCAAGGTGACCTTTTGAAACTGACTGTTAAGAATGGTTACCAGTTCTATGGGGACTGGGTACTTCAACTAAATCGATAAGTTTGTCCATGCACAGCCAGGGGTAGAGTTCTCTCAGTCACTTCATACAGTCCCTGGTCATGCTTTGTGCACCAGATGTATAATCTACTGTTGCAACGAATCAATGAACAGCAAACGTGACCCGCACAAGACTAGTGTCGAGTGGGTTTTTACAACGTCGTGGTTTCATACTTATTCTCAGTATGTGATCAGACAGTTAACTCACTATTGACCTTTTTAAATGCACTTCTCTCTATTACCATCTACCTGTTTGAAGAACAGAAGAACATGTAATTGCTGATCAAAACTAAATAAAATTAAAGCTGTGAGTAGCATTTTTTAAGGGACAAGCACCCAGACTGGGTGATCTACACAATCACAGGTAGAGTATGTTACATCTATTGCCTAAGCAATCACAGGAAAGCAGAAAGAATCATTTAGAGGCATTCAAGAGTGATTTGTAGTTTCACTCATGATGTGCATGTTTTGACCGAGGACTGTGTTGGATTTGTCTGACTGTAGGAGGAAAGGTCTAGACCAGGGGTCGGCAACCTTAAACACTCAAAGAGCCATTTGGACCCGTTTCCCACAGAATAAAAAACACAGGGAGCCACAAAACCCATTTGACATCTAAAATGAAGAGAACACTGCAAATATCGTTTTTTAATGGAAAGTATAGAAAAAACTGTAGTGTGTTGCATTTATGAAATCAATGAACTGCTACCGAGTAAACGAAATTTTATTTCTGCAAGCAAACAAAAAATATTTTGAACAGTTTGAACTAACCTTAACAAAATCCGACGCTGGGTTGAAGGTTACTCATTCATTCATTCATCTTCTACCGAGGGGCACGGGGAGCCTGTGCCTATCTCAGGCGTCATCGGGCATCAAGGCAGGATTCACCCTGGACGGAGTGCCAACCCAATGCAGGGCACACACACTCATTCACTCACGCAATCACACACTAGGGACAATTTTTTCCAGAGATGCCAATCAACCTACCATGCATGTCTTTGGACCGGGGAGGAAACCGGAGTACCCGGAGGAAACCCCCGAGGCACGGGGAGAACATGCAAACTCCACACACACAAGGTGGAGGCGGGAATCGAACCCCGACCCTGGAGGTGTGAGGCGAACGTGCTAACCACTAAGCCACCGTGCCGGGTTGAAGGTTACTTTCAAATAAAATGTTCAATGTCTAATTGAGTCCTCTTCGTATTCATGACATCAACATTTTAACTTGCCGACTGCAGAAAACCAAAAATGTGTCTGCTTCTGTGTCGGATTTCGCAAGTCGGCAGTTATGACGCATATTCTGAGCGACAAAACACGGTTTAATTTAATGCAGGGCTGTCAAGTGTCACGCATTGAGAGTGACAGTCACGCATTTGGGTCTTTTGTCACGCTCTCCCGCCACACATCGTATTTCTCACGCAGAAATATGTTTTGACTATTTATCATATATTTAATAAGCCGCAGCGCCCAAAATGTATCAGTCCGCATCGCTGTCTCTATGGAACCGCGCAGGAATCAATAACACTATCTAAGATTTAACGCAACAACCAATGAAAAAAAAGCATATTCATTAGCGAGGGTATTTTCACGCTTTGGAGATGTCATGCTTGCCTGTCTTCAAAACTTGAGAGCACTGTTAATGTTACAAGAGCATCATAATCTTAGAATTACATATTTTTTTTTAAAAAAACTAACTAACTAAAATAAAATAAATTTAAATTAAATATTTATTTTCCAAATCTACAGGGAGCCGCAGCAGAGGGATGAAAGAGCCACTTGCGGCTCCGGAGCCGCGGGTCGCCGACCCCTGGCCTAAGCAATCACAGGAAAGCAGAAAGAAACATTTAGAGCCATTCAAGAGTGATTTGTAGTTTCACTCATGATGCGCATGTTTTGACCAAGGACTGTGTTGGATTTGTCTGACTGTAGGAGGAAAGGTCTAGGTCTAGGGTGGTATAGCTACTGCTACTGCTGTGGCCTGTGTTCTAGTCATGAATGTTATTGCTCTAACCTGAAATTTTTATGATTTGATTTAAAAACATAATTTATTTGTGTTTCTTCTAATCAGTCCGATCCCTTTTTATTCTTTTTTTGCCCAAAGTAGACCCTGCTAGCTCGGGAAGACGCTAAGAAAGAGAATCCGAATCTTTTTTCTACACCAAATTTATGTCTTTGTTTTATGTTTTGTTTTGATTTTTTTTTTATTTAAAAAAATTATCAGTAAAAATGCTATTTCATATTTAACCCTGTCAGTAACATGTTGTCTGTATAATACCAAATTGGATGGCTAAAATATTTGCAAACAGATGTTTAGACAGGCTCCATGATGATGTGAGCCAAATGTGATGAACAAAACTAGTTAGAGGAGAAACAGAAATCCCTCACTTCCTGTTTGTCAGCTTTGCCATCAGATTTGTTGGCACGTTGTGGGCTAACTGTTTGGAAAATCAGCATTCTTTTGATAATGTTTGTCTGAAGATGGTCTGAAGATGAAGTACACCAAATTTTTTGGTTATGATGTTGGACCTAATTTGTTGCAATAAAATAAATAATTAAATAAAAAAAATCCAACATGGCAAAATATCTAATTAGGCAGAAATTGCTGTCATAGGGTGAGTTGAACTAGTCCCATTCTAGGAATCCAGGGATGCTTTTAAATTTTGGATACACGACTCAAGAGCTGAACAGTGACCAAAAACATACTTTGGAATTATGGCAGAATTTGACTCAATGGTATTGGTAGGGGATTGGCAGCACTTGGGCCAAATTTGGGTAGAATGTTTTTTAGACCCTTTTTAATTGGTATGTCAAATTTCATAATATTTACCTATGAGGTTCTATATTTGGGCTGCCATATATGTCATTGCCAGAAGAATGATAATTCATTCATTCATTCATTCATTCATTCATTTTCTACCGCTTATCCAAACTACCTCGGGTCACGGGGAGCCTGTGCCTATCTCAGGTGTCATCGGGCATCAAGGCAGGATACACCCTGGACGGAGTGCCAACCCATTGCAGGGCACACACACACACTCTCATTCACTGGACCGGGGGAGGAAACCAGAGTACACGGAGGAAACCCCCGAGGCACTGGGAGAACATGAAAACTCCACACACACAAGGCGGAGGCGGGAATCGAACCCCCAACCCTGGAGGTGTGAGGCGAACGTGCTATCCACTAAGCCACCGTGCCCCCCAGAATAATAATAATAATAATAATAAGAAGAAGAATAAGAAGAAGAAGATCCGTAGGATGTTGGACTACCTATCGGAAGGTTGTGAGCTTAAATCCCAGGTCCACCAAGTTGCAACTGCTGGGCCCCTGGCAAGGCCCTTAACCGTCAATTGCTCAGTTGTATAAAAATGTAAGTCACTCTGGATAAGGGCGTCTCCTAAATGCTAGAATAAAGTGCCTACATGCCTTTGGTGCTTTGTCCTCTAAAAACTACAATAGCTTAAAATGATATAATAAATGTTGACAATGTAAAAGATTTGATGAAAGTCATTCTCAATAATATCTTTTTAAGAAAGAATAACAATTACAGAATTTCATCCTTTTTTCTTTTGGTATTTGTCATGCTTTTATAAGGCTTTTTAAAGACACTATGGTTTGAAGTCATTTTGAAGTAGTTGATTAAAATACAGAGATATTACAGCTTATCATACCATGAAACTTTCAGATTTTATGTAACACCCTTACTGCTGAGTCACCTGACACACAAACAGTGCATCGGGATCACAATCTTCAATCTGGGTCACATTTGTACACACAGTTGTGTGTACAAATATTTCTGCGATCAGCTGAGGCTCAGCAGTTTCCAATTCAGTGCAATGAAGTGAATAACACCAGAGTGTATCAGTCAGTGTTTTGTTTGTCAGGCTGGTTAAGCCTGACAACGGTGAGATCCTAAGCTCATCTTGTGCCGTTTTTCTGCAGTGCTATGGCCAGTGTTTCAGAGACTCAAGCAATGTCTCCACAGACTGTTCACACACAAGCATTTCCCTTTCAAGACCTGAAAGTTTTCTCTCTGTAGATTAGAGTGTGTGAAGGCAACCGTTACAATACGCTGTGTACAGTATCGTCTGGATGCGGATGTGATAAGACACCTTCCAGTCCATGATCAGAAACAAATACCACTGAGATGTGGGTCAAATAAGGTAGACGTGAAACTTTTCTCAGTGAAGTCAACAGTGAGTAAAACTTTTCTCACTTCTCGCTTACCCGGTCCGCTGAAGTCTGGCAGGTTTCTCAGATTCAATTTAAATTTAAATCAACTTTCAAAAATGTATATTCCTAACAAGAGAAACCTGCAGAGGAAAAACCTCCAGAGAAGTGACATCATGAAGAAACCTTGAAAGGAACCTGACTCAAAAAGGAACCCATTCTCTTCTGGGAGACTTTCTGTTACTGAAATAAAAAGTCTGACATGGGTTTACTTAGTTCTCTAGTTATAATAAAGAACGAAGCTACTTTATGAACTTGCATTCGATCTCTCACTATCATACGTAGGGCTGTAGAACTGATGTCCATTATTTGGACTTATTTCTTTTTGAATGACAATCATTAAGGCAATGCATGAGTACAGCCAAACACTCAAGGTAAAAAAAAAGATTTGATGGTTTTTGGTCCGATTTTCACCTGCTGTTGAAAGGACCTTGAGATTTTGGTTCGATCTTGTCTTAGTCCTGGTCTTGGCCGATCAATGAGCAGCAAGTTAACTAAACTTCAGGCTTGATGCAAATATATATAACCTGGAAAATGTCACAAATGCAGTATATTTTTTGGCAACATATGAAAAAGTCTCTGGATATTTTCTGGATCAGTATTCAGCCCCAGACCATAATGTTGCTGGTTGCATTAATCACCAAGAGGTGGCTGACATGAAAAAGGGAAAGTGAACAATGAGATGGTGCCATTCTTGTTAATAAGTAGCAATGCATTACAGAAAGCAGATTTACAAAAATTCTGATTCCTAATAAGGAAATGACAGCATAACAGGGCAAAGAAATATATCCCAGAGACGACATGAGGAAGAAACTTTGAGAAGGACCAGCAGGAAAGCCACCTTCTTTTGGATGATGGTAATGATGGAATATTCCATTACTCTGTTAAGACTAGATACTATAAAGTCAAATGAGTTGAAAGGAATTTCAGTGGGAGTATTATATTTGTATAGGACAAAGCATTTCAAACATCTTATACAGAAATATATACATTCAAGATTTAAAAGATATATCGTCGCTGTCGGGCGGAAACCTCGTATGTCCAAATTTGGTCAATTTCATATTTTTTCACATATCGATGCTATTGGTCAGTCCCCACGTGGGTCTGTTATTTTTACAAGTTAATAACCAATCTAAAGTCTTGAAAATAGCTTGAGCGCAAATCTCATAACTCCATTGGACACTTCAACTGTCCACATCTTCCTCACTCCGAGGGAGAGCTTCGCGGCATATTTCTCCTCAAGAAGAGTCGCAACGAATCAACACGTCTTCTGAGGTAAATGTCTTCAAAACACTGGGCTCAAAGAAAAAAAAACCTTGACCCCCGCTAGTTCTGGCGCTCGTCTGAGGACAAGAATTTAGCGCAAGACAATCCACTGCAACGCGGACTAAACCCTGTGCGCTGCAGATAAGGTACGGCGTTTTTTTAATTTCCTGAAAAATAACGGTTTTGGAGATACGAGGATTCCGCCCGACAGCGACGATATTTAAAATTAGATTTTATCTCAAGTTGAGATTATACGCTCAAGCATGTGGGACTTGGACATAAACTGTAAGATCAGATCACTGTTCACTGTATTGTTTCATCATTCCTCGTACATAACAACGAAAAAAATAGTCAGTTTACGCTACAGGATATTAATTATACTCTTAATTAAACAACAACTACACCCTAACTCTAATCTCTTATTTATTTGTCACGCTGGCTGCACTACTTGCTTGTCCTTGTCTATATTATACTTGAAGCAATAATTAATACAAAAGCAGTCTGCGTATACTCTAAGCACGCACCATAGATAATGATAACGAAATTGAAAAAAGAGAACAATTTAACGAGCGCATCAGTTCCGTATGAACGCTGATTGGATATCTAGCCATCTTGGATGTAATTACCCTATAATCATCGAGTTGCCATCATCCTAAGCACCGCTATCATAATCACTGCCAAGGTTATTAATTTAGTAGTAAGAGCTCATTTGCAAGTCTTGTAATATTCATGTGGATTTGATGAAGGAGGCGAAGTTGATTGCCCTACTACTCTGCCCTGAGTACTTGCGGTTCAACCTCACAAAACCACGGATTTATACTTCCAGCGCGCTTGCAACAGAAATAAGTGCCAGTTAATATACATGAGCTGCATTTGTGCTGGCAGAAGGATAGTATTACACTTTGAAGATGATTCCAGCCTGTGAGATTACAGCTATCTTTTAAGATTATTACTTGTCACACTGTGTAAGATGATCTTAATAAAACCTCGGATGTATTCTATAACGGACCATGCGTCAGATTACACCATGCAGATCACGATGAACGATGAACCCGAAGTTCATTAAAGTTCTGCTTACGTCATCAATCAGGTGATTGGGGATTGTGCCAAAAATTAGAAGACACCATTATCCATGTATCGCATTTATACAGCTGAGCATTTGAGGGTTAAAGTCCTTGCTCAGGGGCCAAGGAGGGGCAGCTTGGTGGCCCTGGGATTCAAACTCATAACTTTTCAAACAGTAGTCCAACACCTTAACCACTGAGCTACCATTGCCCCTCAGACACGACTCTCTGCCCCTCAGACAAGCCCAACTGCCCCCCTTGAGGAGACAAGGATTTCAGACGTCCTGCCCTCAGTCTAAAAGACACATCAGATTTGTAATAATATTTCAAACACTTTCACTGCAACATAAAATCTCCTAAAACTGCACTGCTGATTTCACTCATGACAAAATAATTCTTTTTTCAATGTGCAGTTTTTGTCTGCAATAGCAAAATTACCCAGTGTACGCCTTTTAAGCATGTGTACATTTATTTTTCAGTCCCATACGTACACTGTTCAGAAATCTAGCAAACCATAAAGTGACATTAGCAACATATATTAAAGCTAAGAGATCAGACGTCAAATTTGCATCTCGATAGTAGAAACGAGCCATCCTATTTCTTAAAGGTGCTCGTTGGATGACATTTTACCCTATTTGTGTGAAAAATTCACTGGGTGTCAGTTTAAAATGGGGGCAATTTTTTAAACGGTTAAACTAGGTATCAAAAACTAGGCATGTGAAGGTTAAACAAGTGCAGGTATGTGAGAGGAATTTCTCAAGAGCTGATAAATTTAAGCATTTAGGGACATATTAGTGTTATTATTTGTCTTCTGCTGTATTCGCCACCCTGTCTTTATCCCTGCATCTCTCTCTCTCTCTCTCTCTCTCTCTCTCTCTCTCTCTCTCTCTCTCTTTCTCTCTCTCTCTTTCTCTCTCTCTCTCTCTCTTTCTCTCTTGCTTCCTGTGTTTCCCTACAGGACAGATTGCATTGTTCAAACTGGGTCTGTGGAATTAGTCACGGACCACTGGCTCACATCTCCCCACAGAGAGCAGGAGTGTGTATATATTGTGTGTGTGTGCGTGTGTGTGTGTGTGTGTGTGTGTGTGTGAGTAAGTGAGTGAGTGAGTATTTCTGGCACAGTAGCATGTGATACAGAATAAATCTGATTTTAAACAATAATGGCTGCAGCCGCAGTGCCCTATTGTTTGTCTACTTAGCAAATCAATACCCATATTGTTGCGGTCCAGACAAACCGCAACTAGACAGCATCACAAATCCAGAAGAATTCCAACAATCCAACTCTTATGACAATGGGTAACTGCTAAGGTTATAGCAAGCTGGGAATTTTTTTTTTTTTTTTTTTTTTTTTTTTTTAGATGAGCTGAAGTGAAATAAAGGTCTCTTGTTTTGCTGGAATTTCTCAGGACCACAATTATATATATACAATTGTGAATATAAAAATATCTATTTGTAGATTTGCTTTCTTTTGCTCTAATGTTAAAACATATGCAAAAAGAGCAGAGGATAGTATTTCCCGACTCTTTTTCTGTCCACTTTTGGTCAGCCTGTGCCCGATGTATCCTGCTTCAGATCCCTGTTCTTGGCTGCCAGGAGAGGAACCTGGTGTGATCTTCTGCTCTTGAAGCCCATCTGCTTTTGTGCTCATCACAGATATAAAGCATGGATATGTCAGCTTAAACAAGCCTGGACATTGTCTTCTGACCTTTCTGATGTTTGACATTGGTCTTTATCTGCATGATTGCTGTACTGCATTGAGCTGCTGCCATGTGATTGGCTGACTGGATAATTGAATGAATAGGCAGCTGTAAAAGTATTCCTAATAAAGTGGCTTATTTAATAATGGTTATAGTAGGTATTTTGATCAAGTAATTGATTGGTTTCAATTTTCCAGCCACTTAATGAACCCCTTGTGGGTCTGGTTCCTCTCGGAATTTCTTCCTCATATCGTCTCAGGGAGTTTTTCCATGCCACCATATCTGGCTGGCAGATGGCTTATGTGACCAACCTGTTGGGAGCTTCTGTAATTTAGGTGTGTGTGTGTGTGTGTGTGTGCTTCTGTGTCCATGTGTTTTTGTGTATCGTCTCAGGGAGATTTCCATGCCACCATTTCCTCTGGCTTGCTCATTAGGGATAAATATAAATTAGAATAGAATAGAAGCCTTTATATTTGTAACATATACATTACAACACAGTGAAATTCTTTCTTCACATATCCCAACTTTGGAGGTTGGGGTCAGAGCACAGGGTCAGCCATGATACAGCACCACTGGAGGACAGAATTTTAAGGGCCTTGCTCAAGGACCCAACAGTGGCAGTTTGGTAATGCTGAACCCTGATCCACCAATCAACATCTCAGAGCATTAACAGATTGAGCCACCACTGTCTCTCTCTACCGCTCATCTGAACTACCTCGGGTCACGGGGAGCCTGTGCCTATCTCAGGCGTCATCGGGCATCAAGGCAGGATACACCCTGGACGGAGTGCCAACCCATCACAGGGCACACACACACACTCTCGTTCAATCACGCAATCACACACTACGGACAATTTTCCAGAGATGTCAATCAACCTACCATGCATGTCTTTGGACCGGGGGAGGCAACCGGAGTACCCGGAGGAAACCCCCGAGGCACGGGGAGAACATGCAAACTCCACACACACGAGGCGGAGGTGGGAATCGAACCCACAACCCTGGAGGTGTGAGGCGAACGTGCTAACCATTAAGCCACCATGCCCCCTCCACCACTGTCTCATTTATTAAAATGTAATAAAAACTGATCTTTATATCTCTGTAAAGCAGATTTGCAACAACGTTAAAATCGTATACAGATAAATTAAATTGAAAGTCAATTCATGACTATTATTTAAAAAAAAAACCGACTATTGCACGACGATATGTTCACCGTATTCCGTCCATATTTATCTCTGTCCTTTAAAAAACCTGAATGCTAATTTGTTCTGCTACCCTGCAGATGATGTTTACAAAGACAATGTGAGATTGCACACAATAACCTATAGCACTGCGTTGCTTAACTCCAACTGAGTCACACATTTCAGTGTAACCTTTCCAACAGGTCTAAAAACACTCCACCAGAGTAAATCATTTGTAGAGCTTTCAGAATTCAGGATACTTCAGTTTCCCTGCGCACTGAACCTGCACTGCGCAAACATCAATAGAAGTAGGTTGAAGCAAAAGGTCTTTTTTCGCCTTGTCAGAATAATCGGTGAACCCTGAACCCCCAGCTGTGCTGCACTTTAAATCAGCTTAACTCAAAAAGATTCATTTATCATCGCTGTGCTGTTATTATTGCTTACACGAGTAAGGTCACCAGGGCTGTGTTGGGTGTATGAGCCAATTTTTAATGAGACATAAAAAAAGAGAACAAAAGCAAATGAAAAGAAGGCAAAGTAACGTTAATGAGACAGGCTGTCGTATTCAGACTCATCCGAGATTTGAATCCCTTTTTTTTCCATATACAGTATATTAAGTTATATACTGTAATGTAGTGAATGTGATCATCAGGGAATGTTATTAATTAAATGGCGATGACTTTCATTTTGTTAATATACAAGAGAAAAGGAAAAGTTTTCAGAAGGCACTGAATGGCAAAAAGCATTTGTAAAGAAAAATGAGGGCTTAATTTTAAATAAATTGGTGCCTTTTTGGAAAACTGGAAACTGCCTAAACCTAATAAATAATCCAGACATTGCCAGTGTTTTTGAATCAACTCATATTTAGCCATTTGAATTATCGCTGCCAGAATTTTTTTGTAGATGCGAGTTGCTAAACTGAGCTAAACTGAGGTAAACTGAGGTAAACTGAGGTAAAATTAGCTAAACTGAGGTAAACTGAGGTAAAATTAGCTAAACTGAGCTAAACTGAGGTAAACTGAGCTAAACTCAGGTAAACTGAGGTAAAATTAGCTAAACTGAGCTAAACTGAGGTAAACTGAGCTAAACTGAGGTAAACTGAGGTAAAATTAGCTAAACTGAATTAAACTGAGGTAAAACTGAGGTAAACTGAGGTACAATTAGCTAAACTGAGCTAAACTGAGGTAAACTGAGGTAAAAATGGGCTAAACTGAGGTAAAACTGGGCCAAACGTGATTTCAGTGGCATCAAATTGTATGTTTTGTGCATTTCTGATCTGGAATTTTCACACGCAGCAGCCTTTAGACACCGTGGTGAGCTGAAAAGCATCTCAAAATGCACAACATGGCAACTATAAGGAGGAGGAAGAAGATCTCACCAAGTTCTTTCAGTAGCCTTCATGTCAGCATGAAAAAGAACCTGTGAAAAATAAATAAATAAATAAATAAATAATTAAATAAATAAATAAACACTTGCACTACTTATGAAACCATGCAGGTAAAATTCAGATGTAAATCGCATCATTATTCTGAAGTTTGAGTCTAGATGTTAAATCATTAGTGTGTGTCAATCCTGAGGTCTTGTTAATGGAGTCATGTTCATACATGAGGCCATGAAAGACATGCAGCTTGGATAATTACAGTTGCTTGACTGAAGCTTAGAATGCTATCATTGAAAAACGATAAACAGCACTGAGATTGTCTGCATTTAGCTATTCTCCATCTGGCTGGCAGATGGCTCATATGGCCAACCCGTTGGGAGCTTCTGTAGTTTAGGTGTGAGTGTGTGTGTGCGTGTGTGTGTGTGTGTGTGTGTGTGCTTGTGTGTCCATGTGTTTTTGCGAATAAGTGGGTGACTGTGTTTTTGAGTGTATGTGTTTTTAAACCAATTGGTGAGTGAGTGTGTGTGTGAGTGTGTGTGTGTGTGTGTGTGTGTGTGTGTGGGTGTGTGTGAGTGAGTGTGTGTGTGTGTGAGTG
>NC_083468.1:3549264-3571764 GCF_030014155.1 Tachysurus vachellii | reverse complement strand
TGAATGCATTTCAGGACCAGATGCCTGCCTATTTTTCACCCAGGTTCTTTCTCCTTTCACACTCAAGCTCTTAGTAATGATCCTGGACCAGTCCATTGGGTACAGAATAAAGTGTTATAATTTATTGGCTTACCTGCTGTAGTAAGAAGGGAGTGTTAAAAAACAAAATTTAATAAACAAACAAACAAACAAACAAACAAATAAATAATTCTGTATATATATGGATGGATGGATGGGTGGATAAAAGGTTGGAGGGATGAAAGTAATAATAATAATAATAATAATAATAATAATAATAATAATAATAAAGCAATAGGGGGCACGGTGGCTTAGTGGTTAGCACGTTTGCCTCACACCTCCAGGGTCGGTGTTCGATTCCCACCTCCACCTTGTGTGAGTTTGCATGTTCTCCCCGTGCCTCGGGGGTTTCCTCCGGGTACTCCGGTTTCCTCCCCCGGTCCAAAGACATGCATGGTAGGTTGATTGGCATCTCTGGAAAATTGTCCCTAGAGTGTGATTGCGTGAGTGAATGAGTGTGTGTGTGCCCTGCGTTGGGTTGGCACTCCGTCCAGGGTGTATCCTGCCTTGATGCCCGATCACGCCTGAGATAGGCACAGGCTCCCCGTGACCCGAGGTAGTTTGGATAAGCGGTAGAAGATGAATGAATGAATAATAAAGCAAAGTCTCTAGAAATAGGTTCTGTGAAAAGCGTCACGATTCTGAAAAACTGGAACACTGCCCAAATTGTTGTAATAGTCAGTGTAATAAGCTGAAGGTTAAGCTGTTACTTATAGATACAATCTCATAACCAGTGTGATTTAATTGAAGCACTGTCAGCGCTCCTGTTTATAGGAAATAATTCAACATCTTCCGACCAATCAGATTCAAGGAATTCATTAGTGCTATTCTGAAATGATTAATAACATGATTGTAATGCACTAATCATGCACTCACTGCAACCTCAACACATGTATCAAGAAATAATATCTCAGAAATGACAGAATTACTAAAAAACTGTACATTCAACAATGGCATTCAAGGATTATGAAGCGAACTGTGTGTAAACAGCATAATCAGGTAGATTCCAGATGAGCGTTATTCATCCACAGAAAGAGTACTAACAAAAAAGTTGATAATCTTGCTAAATAATTGCTGTTATGGCTCATTACTGTAGAATTTGGTGGATCAAGCCAACATGAATAACGACAAAGCATGAAACAATATGAAATCATTAGAATTGACTTGCTCTAGGCCAGGATTTAGTGAATTTTTAGAGTAACACTGTAACAGGAAGCTACAAAGGCAATGACACCATGCAGTCATCATGCACAGAGTCTGGTTCATATGCTTTTGAGGTTAACAGCTAAAGTTTCAGCCCAACTACATATCCAAAGCCGTACAAAACACCTGAACGTTTAGCCGAAAACATTTAGGCATCATAACAAATGAGCTGTGACCTCTTTTTCTAAGAGTTTCTGTAGGGAAGTGCATGTATGATTTGCTCCTGCACATCTATGTTCCTCTGAATCCCTCTGTATGTTCTGCTTTCCGTGTACACTTCCCATAATATCACAAAACAAAGCGGCTGTATTCTGTGGCCAGAACAATGTTTGTGCTGTAACAGTCAGATTGGATTAAAACCTGGGGCATTAAGGACAGAATTCAATTATATAATGCAGTAACAGGATTCAACCAATCAGATCATAGAACAGAAAATATTCATTTAATAGACACATTCCTTTTAGCAATAAACTGAAATCTAATATCTGGATTTATTTAAGTGAATCTGAATCAGAATCTGAATTAGAATGTGCTTTATTGCTGTTCACACATACAAGGATTTTTTTTAGTGCTGGAGAAAAAAGTCTAGCCAGAACTTACAAAATAATATTGTTTATATTTCTCTGTACAATAATCTCATCTTCTCTTGTGGTGGATATTCTTTCCTCATGAGTAGTATGCATTCCACCTCTATTGTGTGTGTGTGTGTGTGTGTGTGTGTGTGTGTGTGTGTGTGTGTGTGTGTGTGTGTGTGTGTGTGTGTGTGTGTGTGTGTGTGTGTGTGTGTGTGTTTGGTCGTGTGGGGGAATTCTGTCTCAGTACATGAGTCTGACATATCCTGCAGGAGTGCATGGGTGAGCGCAGCAATGCAGCGTGGGTAGAGTCTTGGGTACACACCATCTCAGAGTGCAATTAAAACCTCCCCTTGAGCCATTTAATCAGAACAGCTGTAATTAGACAGTGTCGCTCACTCCCTAGTCGGACATCACTGCTTCAGCTTATTCAGCATTCGCATCAATATTCAATTCCTTTTTACTCCCAGGTGGGATTGCAAAGGTCCATTCTCACTTTACCATTAAATCACCATTAAACCCACACACACACACACACAAACACACACAAACACATATACTGTACACACATACACACACACACATGTATTCTATTGCACTGCACAGGATAATACTTCACCCAGTAAAAACCAACAGCTGGATGGGTCATGTGAGGTTAGATGGATGGATTAATGGATGGATGGATGGATGGATGGATGGATAAATGGATGGATAGAGAGACACATTGTTCATGTGTGGCTAAATGGATTGATGGATGGATGGGTGGATAGATGGATGAGTGGATGGGTGGACAGATGGATGGGTCATGTGACGTTAGATGGATGGATGGATGGATGGATGGATGGATGGATGGATGGATGGAAGGATAAATGGGCAGACCGATGTGCCAGTGGTTGGCTGGACAGATGGATGGATGGATGGATGGGTAATGCATTGCTAGATGGATTGAAGGATGCATGGATGGGTGGATGGGTCATGGGTGGCTAGATGGATGGATGGAAAGATGGATGGATGAATGAATGGATGAATGGATGGATGGGCCATGTGTGGATGGACGCACAGAGGGATGGGTGGCTAAATGGATGGATGAATAGATGGATTCATCTATTATTATAGATTTATTTTCTATATTTTCTAGAGTAGCAGATCTTACAGTAGTGATACGAATCCCAGGTTTATATGAATGTGTTTCATATTAATGTGATCAATATATTATTATCCCTTTAGATGCAGCTTTTACAGAGATTTTCATGCTGAATGCTCCACATAAACACACATCTAACTTTTTTTTTTTATTTAACACTGTTGGAAGGAGTCTCCAGTGTTAATGCTTGAACCAGCACAGCCTGTGTAGCAGATGTCGTCCGGTCGAATGCATTTATAGAAATTATTGTCTGGAATAGAAACCGGTCTGCTACATGGCTGAAGACATTTCCTCAGAAATTCATTTCTTTTTTTATTTTATTTACTCGCTCTAGACTGATTAGAACTCCGGTTTCCTTCACGGTCCAAAGACATGCATGGTAGGTTGATTGGCATCTCTGGAAAATTGCCCATAATGTGTGATTGCGTGAGTGAATGATAGTGTGTGTGTGTGCCCTGTGATGGGTTGGCACTCTGTCCAGGGTGTATCCTGCCTTGATGCCCAATGACGCCTGAGATAGGCACAGGCTCCCCGTGACCCGAGGTAGTTCGGATAAGCGGTAGAAGATGAATGAATGAATGAATGAATGAATGAATGAATGGACTGATTAGAGATTTGACAGTGTGGCTGGTTTAAAAAAAAAGAGACAACACACAGATATCTATTATGTTTGGGGTCCAAATGATAATTAACTGCAATAGAAACATCATTTCAAACTGTCTTATTTATGACTGTAACATCTCACTATTAACTAAGCCTTATGTAACTGTTGTCTACATTCAGTCGTGTTATTTGTGTATCCAGACCTGTGCAAACTCGACAAAACTAGACCTTTAGAGATTTAACCGGAATCTCCTTGTCCAAAAGAGTTTAAGGATTCTCTGAATTAGAGCAAAAGACTTGTCAATTGTTCTTTTCATTTTCTTGTCAGTTTCTCTTATTTAGCGTTTACAATGCAGACATCATGAGCCATCGTGTTCAACATAACAACAGTAGATTGAAAATAACACTTTATCATCTGTTTTTATGAATTATTGAACTGTTGTTCCTGGATTCTATCCCGAGTTTCTTCCAGCAGGCGAAAATTTCCTATTTGTTTCATCATACGCATGATAATATGGATGAGATCCTGCTATAACATCTGTGGGAACTTGTTTCATGTCAGCGCTGGAGTTGCCATATTCGAGGCTGCCGTTGCATCACTCCTCTGCAGTGACGGATAAATCCACCGCTTCAGATTTTAAGAACGTTGTTATGTTAATGAGCTACTAGTGAGACTTTGGAAGAAAATAACTTAAGAGCCTTGTTAGAGAATGCCCTGTCTTAGTGGATATTGTGTGCTGGAGTGCAGGTGCTTTTATGTGAAGTAAAAGACAAGGATAATTAGATTAATTCATTCATTCATTTTCTACCGCTTATCCGAACTACCTCGGGTCACGGGGAGCCTGTGCCTATCTCAGGCGTCATCGGGCATCAAGGCAGGATACACCCTGGACAGAGTGCCGACCCATCGCAGGGCACCCACACACTCTCATTCACTCACGCAATCACACACTACGGACAATTTTCCAGAGATGCCAATCAACCTACCATGCATGCCTTTGGACCGGGGAGGAAACCGGAGTACCCAGAGGAAACCCCCGAGGCACGGGGAGAACATGCAAACTCCACACACACACAAGGCGGAGGCAGGAATCGAACCCCCAACCCTGGAAGTGTGAGGTGAACGTGCTAACCACTAAGCCACCGTGCCCCCTAATTAGATTCATTTCAATTTAATTTGCATAGCACTTGGAACAATGGACAGGATTCAGGAAAAGCTCCCTGAGATGATATGAGGAAGGAATCTTGAGAAAAACCAGACTCAGAAGGAAACCTCATCCTCATCCTCATCCTCATCCTCATCTGGGTCACATAGAATTCTAAATAATTTCCCTTCACTAGCTGTATTATATATAATCAAAAAGTACAACCAAGAGATTCATTCTAATGGAGCGATGTTTCTGATTGCTAGAAATAAACCCCATAAACATTCATGTAAACATTTGCATAATGGCAGTCTATCATCAGTCACATGGTAACGAGGACGTATTGGAGGATTTGAATGTTTCTGTGATAAGCTTGTGAATATGAATGAGGAAAATATTCAAGACTGCTCTGTAAGAACCGAGGCGTTATTGTCATTGTTCATCATCTGTGACACAGTTAAAAGATAAAGCCTGGCACCGTAGCTTAGATACAAAGAGAGAGGATTTTTCCATCAGACGGAATTACAGGAATTTTCCCTACTGAGGGCTGTTTCATCAATTCCATCTACATTCATATAGAGCTGTGGGAGTTGTTTTAAATATGACTATATGATGTCAAACTCATTTTGGATAAAGGGTCACATTCTGCAGTGGTGTTCACACAGGGTACGTTTGCTGGGATCCGAGTGGGATTGTTCTTCCTGCATCTCACATCATCACAGAGAGCACAATGCGCACAGAGAACATAACATGACACAGCATATATTTTGTTTTCTATTCTGCGCACAAAGTCACCTGAAGTCTTCTGTGTCTCACAACCTTCCCTTGACACTCGTTCTACATGTGTGCTGTGGGAACTAATGGTGTCATCATCTGCTAGAACACACATTCAGCTTGTGTGACCTGCTAGACAATTGCATGGGAATCTGGAATAACCTGATGATTAGTTGTGAAAATTGCTCGGCTGAAAAAGCGGCTCGGCTGTTTAGCGAGCTACAAGATGACGGGGACGTTGATGGTGGATCTGTTTGAGCTGAGTGTACACCTGAGAAGATGAGAGAGCAGACAAAATGACTAAAGTGCTGCTGCATTGCTCTCTTTATATAGAGGTGAAGTGAATGATCTATCCCACTATATCTAGGGTTGCAAAGGGGCAGAAAGTTTCCAGTAAATTTCCGGTAACTTTCCACGAGAACTTAATCTGGGGAATTTTAGAAATATTCAAAATTGGAAACTTTACGGGAATTTATGGAAATTTACGGGAATTTATGGGAATTAATTGGAAATATAGGGAAATTTATATAAACTATATTATATACAAACATAAATAAACATTTTGTTTGGTCATAAGCAGACATGCACGCAAGGTAATACAAATTTTAAAAATGGCGTCTTGACTGATTTAATTGTAAGTAGAACTTTAATTGATTATTTCATTGAGTAAACATATAACAATAAACATAATAAACTTAATACTTGTAATAAACATTATTTTATAGAGGATTTTTTTACTTTGGGGCGAGTGAGTGTGTGTGTGTGTGGGGGGGGGTCATCAAATTATCTGTGCATGTGGTAACACTCCTAATTTACTGCTTATTAAGTGTTAGTAAGGTAGTTATTAAGTTTAGGTATTGGGCACAATTAAGAATGTAGAATAAGGTCATGCAGAATAAGGCATTAATATGTGTTTAATAAGTACTAATAAATAGTCAATATTCTATTAATATTCATGCTAATAAGCAACTAGTTAAATGACCCTAAAATAAAGTGTTACTGTGCATGTTATGGAAGAATGCAAGTACATGCAGGGGGTTTGGCCTCAATGGCCTTCCAGTAAGCAGTGTGCTGTGTGCAAGTGACCGAGGAACGCAGGGTACAAATTCAACTTAAATTGCATAAAATCTTGTTGTTTTAAACAAAATTATGCTGTTAAGATTTTTTAACTACATTTAAGTTCCTTGTTATAGGCAACTCTGCATTTTTTTTTTAAATTCCCAGTTAATTCCCATATATTCCCGTTAATTCCCATATATTCCCGTTAATTCCCCTATATTCCCGGGAATTCCTATATTTTCCTGTTAATTCCCGTATATTCCCGTTAATTCCCATATATTCCCGGTAATTCCTATATATTCCCGTTAATTCCCGTATATTCCCGTTAATTCCCATATATTCCCGGTAATTCCTATATATTCCCGTTAATTCCCATATATTCCCGGTAATTCCTATATACTCCCGGTAATTCCTATATATTCCCGTTAATTCCCATGGAAAGTTTCTAGCCTTGAAAATTCCCAGAATTTTGCAACCCTAACTATATCCCACCTTGATCAGCAGGTAGACTTTTTTGTGGGAAACGTGACTGTAGACAAGTCAACGAAGGACGTTTCTCTGAATAGACTACTCAGAATTTCCACAGAATATAAATCTGCATGTTGATTTAAAATATTAATATTCAAAGATTTCCTTTAAAACGAATTCATGTCACTCATGAAACAAATGCACACCAACTCTCGAATTTTGTCCTATATCTATCCACGGAAATATTCACAACTGTAAAAAAGACATTCTGATTGCTTCAAAAGAAAAACCCACTGGTGCTTTAGTCTGAATCACAGGTCAAAGGTCACCTAAGGAAATACTTATGCTGACAGTTTCCATGCAGGAAAGCTCTTCTGAGAGAGGAATGATCAGAGAGAGGTCAGAGATGTGAGTCAGAGAGGGCCTGTCATACTGAAAAAGGTTCAGCGTTTTGTGAATTCTACCCAGCAGTCACTTATGTACCACTCCGAGGAAGGAGAACAGCCTGGGCAATGACATGTCACGTCAGACTTCCTTCAAACATAATGACCAGTGGACGACAGCAGAAACCAACACGCCTCGTTCTATTCGACAGGCTACAATCATGTACTCAGTGTTCACAAGGATGAAATGACACAAATCTGATGTTCTCCCAGCTCTCAGAGCTCAGTTTCTAATGGAATTATTCTTCATATGTAGCTCTTGATTAGATAAACAAGTCGATCACATCACACATTATCATATCACTGTACTGTAGGAGCTTCTCCAACATCCCTATCCCCATCTGAATCATGGTACAGTTGGAGTTTAATGTTTCGTATCGTCGCTGTCGGGCGGAATCCTCGTATCTCCAAAACCGTTATTTTTCAGGAAATTAAAAAAACGCCGTACCTTATCTACAGTGCACAGGGTTTAGTTCGCGTTGCAGTGGATTGTCTTGCACTAAATTCCTGTCCTCACACGAGCACCAGAACTAGCGGGGGTCAAGATTTTTTTTTCTTTGAGCCCAGTGTTTTGAAGACATTTACCTCAGAAGACGTGTTGATTCGTTGCGACTCTTCTTGAGGAGAAATATGCCGTGAAGCTCTCCCGCGGAGTGAGGAAGAGGTGGACAGTTGAAGTGTCCAATGGAGTTATGAGATTTGCGCTCAAGCTATTTTCAAGACTTTAGATTGGTTAATAACTTGTAAAAATAACAGACCCACGTGGGGACTGACCAATAGCATCCATATGTGAAAAAATATGAAATTGACCAAATTTGGACATACGAGGTTTCCGCCCGACAGCGACGGTATGTTACAGTATATTTAGTGGAATCGGTAACATATTACAGATAACGTGAGTTACATTTCAGACTGTGTTACATTCTTTATTAACACAATTAGAGACAGGAAAAAAAAAGAAATTAAGCACAAAGTGCGTTATACATTGTTACCATGGAAATAGTTTTTTGTCTTACTGTAGTATTTTTGTTATTAATTTTAATATAACGGTATTTTATTTTTTTTTTTTTGTGCTGTCCTTATGTCCGTCCTTCCGAGATAGTCTAAGTGTTGACTTCAGAAACAGGAAATGGTCGAGTTTATTGTTGAGTTTATTGTCTAGTGATTTGTGATGTTTGTGATGAAGAATTGTGCTGCTGCTTGGTTCATCTGATCCTCGTGTCATTTCAGACTTTCTTTTTTTGATCAAAATGCTGGGAAAAAAATAGTATAATATTCCTGCTATATATGTGGAGTAGAGGGCAGAATGAAAACTAGAGGAGGAAGAGGAAGAAGACTAAACAGAGAGAGAGAGAGAGAGAGAGGAAGGTGATGGGCAGAGCGACCCAGTGATCAAGTGAAGAATCTCTGCTTTGCATTTCCTCTCAAAGAGAAAAGCAATAAGCAGTTATGTATCATTCTGTCAAATTATGTTCCTCAGCAGTGTGGTACACTTCATCACCTCACGTTGCCTTGGATACAGACAGACCGCTGGGGTGAAGGTCTAAGGGACGGTTCATAATGGATTATGACACCATAAGATCTGCATTCACAAGGGCCTAATTCAGGGACAGGTGAAATATTCAGGCAGTAATAAATAAACTCGACATTATGAACTCACACTCTGGCATCAACAAGTGTCTCTGCACGAGACGCATATAAAGCAGGAGGAGAGACGGAGAGACGGATGTGGGAAAACGTGAAGACACGGGCCGAAAGTTTGCGAGGAAGAACTTTAAAAAAAAATTGTTATTTCTTCCAAAAAAAAAATGGAAATCAACTTACATTCACATAATAATAATAATAAGCACTGATAATAACAACTTAATTTAAAAGCAAGACATTCAGTTTAGCTGTGTCTATATGGAATATACGGAAATATATGTATCCATCCATACATCCATCCATCCATCCATCCATTTTCTGTACCACTTTCGTCCTTTCGTCGTCCTTCCGAGATTCTCGATATGGACATAATTTCAAAAACGAGTGGTTATGTCTTGTAGGATCTTTAGGAAGTTTTTATAGTAACCTGCAGATGAACTGAAAACATTTTGAAAGTGATTCAAGCAAGAACAAGGTAAAATGTCTGAAATGGCAACAAGTCTTTTCTTCCTGGTTGTTATACGTTACGTGTGCTACGTGTGTTACGTGTTACGTGTTACGTGTTATGTACTTACACATACGGAAGCGTTTCCCATTTTTGACATCTTTCTGTCGGTCCATACACAAGTCTGTGGTAGGAATGTCTTAGAGCTTCAGGGATATTTCATTTCATCCAGCAGATGAACAGTTTAAATGTTGCCCCTGATCCAAACATCATGATTATGGAATATTTAAAGCTACTACTATACTTAATGATAACTGTACACTGTACTATACAAAAACATGCAATCTTCTGGTAATGTTTGGTAATGTTCAGGTAATGTTCTGGTAATGTTCTGGTAATGTTCTAATAATGTTTTGGTAATGTTCTGGAAATGTTCAGGTAATGTTCTGGTAATGTTCTGGTAATGTTCTAATAATGTTTTGGTAATGTTCTGGAAATGTTCTGGTAATGTTTTGGTAATGTTCTGGTAATGCTCTGGTGATGTTCTGGTGATGTTCTTGTAATGTTCAGGTAATGTTCTGGTGATGTTCTAATAATGTTTTGGTAATGTTATGGAAATGTTCTGGTAATGTTCTAGTAATGTTCTGGTAATGTTCTAGTAATGTTCTAGTAATGTTCTGGTAATGTTCTAATAATGTTTTGGTAATGTTCTGGAAATGTTCTGGTAAAATTCTGGTAATGCATTAGTAATGTTCTTGTAAAGTTATAGTAAAGTTCTGGTAATACAGAATTGTGCATGATGTTTATTAAGGCAAATCTAATAATCCTACTCAGCGTTCATGGCAGGAGGAATAACAAGTGAGGAATAAGACATGACGGACGGTGCAGTTGTATAATAATAATGGCACTGAGGTACAGTCTCACATAACACGTCGATTTGCTGATCATTAAAATTTTTAATTTATTAATGAATACCATGCTGTGCTTTTAAATGGTTTCTAGTTACATTTAATTAATCCTGAAATTGCTGAAGTTATTATATGTTATGAAAGGCTCACGGGGGGGGATGAAAACACAGGTAAACAACTTCAATCCCAATGAATGTGAATGTGAGCCTGATTGTGTGTGTGTGTGTGTGTGTGTGTGTGTGTGTGTGTGTGTGTGTGTGTGTGTGTGTGTGTGCGTGTGTGTGTGTGTGTGTGTGTGTGTGTGTGTGTGTGCGTGTGTGTGTGTGTGTGTGTGTGTGTGTGTGTGCGTGTGTGTGTGTGTGTGTGTGTGTGTGTGCGTGTGTGTGTGTGTGTGTGTGTGTGTGTGTGTGCGTGTGTGTGTGTGTGTGTGTGTGTGTGTGTGTGTGATTTCTCTCAAATAAAGACATTCACCTCATCAGTGGTTCATATGTCTGTTTTTTTACTGTTGTTGATGCTTTATTTTGCTTTATAATAAATCTTAAAGGACATACAGTCCTTCTGTATGAGCTGTTACTATAGATAACATACTATTAGATTAGATTAGATTAGATTAGATTAGATTAGATTAGATTAGATTAGATTAGATTAGATTCGATTTTGTTTCATTAATGTATGAAGAGTTAAATGCTGATTTTATTGTAACTCTACTCTTAGTCTGTTTTTGAGTTTATGACACAGACAGTCGAGTAAGAGCTTCACTGCATGTCATATTGCGTACGGTTGCGTCTGCGACAAATAAAATATTAATATCTGAGTTTAAAACCAAACAAAAGCATGCAGCTTTAACAGAGGAGAAACTGGGAATCAGGTCACACGTAGTTAAGGCTTCTTAAAGACTTTAACTTGTTTGCAAAAAAAGAAAAAAAAAAAAGATATTTGGCTTCCAGCTTTCAAATGAGCTTCTACTTCAGACGTCACTTCTAGGATTCTACATATAGTTCTAACAGAAGAATATGCTGAAGAACTCCTGAGGTTCTTCTACTGTATACAACAATTTGTATAAATGTATATTTTGCAGTATTACAGGTTGGAATTTTCTTAAATTGTTGTGATTTCACAAAATTCTTGGTAATAATATGGAAATAATTCTAAACTGGACTAAACTGTTTGAACAGGACTTTTAATATTAATGTAACGGGGTGTAGAATGATGTTCTGTTTTTAAGCCAAATGTATTATCCACCACAAAATGTTCCACTGTTGAAGCTTTTGGATTCCAAGCCAAAGCGAAAAGTGGCTTTAAAATCATTAAGGAATGATTCTCTCCAGAAGCTGCTTGCTATTTCGATTGATTTGGTTTCATTTTGCACACGATTAAACTAAAACAAAAGAAAAACCCTGGTTGAGGAGGGTGTAGGACTGAAAATTTATTTGGCAATGAAAAAAATTTATACATTTATTTGCTGTGTTATATTTATTTATATATTTATTATATTTATTTGTCTTGGTTTTGCAGCTTGCATCAACAAAAAAGTTACTCTTGAAAATCCGGGGCATGTTTGGTTTGACGTCCTGCAGTCGAGTTGATTCAGAGTTACTGTAAGTCACTTCTTTCACTGAGTGTACTGAGTTGCACCAGTGTTGAATCTTTCCTGACTTATTTCCAAAACATGCAGTATATCTGTGGAAAAGTCCACCATGCAGTTTGTCCATGGTCTTTAATGTCTGTCTTTTCAGACTGCAGATTCAGACAAATAGCAGCTCTGAAATCTCATTGTACACCTGACTGATATTTACAGTAGGACCTGAGCCAAGTGATTGGATTAAGTCCCTGTCGTTTGTCTGGAGGTGGAAAGAATGAGAGTGCTGAGAGGACCAGGTGCAAAGGACAGGAAAGGAGAGCAAAAGAGAAGAGGAGCGGAGAAGAGAAGAGAGAAGTGATAAAGAGAGGAGAGGAGAGAACAAAAGAGAAGAGGAGAGGAGAAGAGGGAAGAGATAAAGAGAGGAGAGGAGAGGAGAGGTGAGAACAAAGAGAAGAGAAGAGAAGAGAAGAGAAGAGAAGAGAAGAGAAGAGAAGAGAAGAGAAGAGAAGAGAAGAGAATAGAAGAGAAGAAAATAGAAGAGAATAGAAGAGAAGAAAAGAGAAGAGAAGAGAAGAGAAGAGAAGAGAAGAGAAGAGAAGAGAAGAAAATAGAAGAGAAGAAAATAGAAGAGAAGAGAATAGAAGAGAAGAAAATAGAAGAGAATAGAAGAGAAGAAAATAGAAGAGAAGAGAAGAGAAGAGAACAAAAGAGAAGAGAAGAGAAGAGAAGAGAAGAGAAGAGAAGAGAAGAAAATAGAAGAGAAGAAAATAGAAGAGAAGAAAATAGAAGAGAAGAGAATAGAAGAGAAGAAAATAGAAGAGAAGAGAAGAGAATAGAAGAGAAGAGAAGAGAAGAGAAGAGAAGAGAAGAAAATAGAAGAGAAGAGAAGAGAAGAGAAGAGAAGAAAAGAGAAGAGAAGAGAAGAGAAGAGAAGAGAAGAGAAGAGAAGAGAAAAGAGAAGAAAAGAAAATAGAAGAGAAGAGAAGAGAAGAGAAGAGAAGAGAAGAGAAGAGAAGAGAAGAAAATAGAAGAGAAGAGAAGAGAAGAGAAGAGAAGAGAAGAGAAGAGAAGAGAAGAGAAGAGAAGAGAAGAGAAGAGGAGTATACAGCATATTCTCAGTAGAATCCTGCTCACAACACTCTGATCTATGTCTCAGCCCTGGTTAGAAATAGCAAGAGTTATGAGGAGGATGTTGATAAAAAGTCCCACATGAGCTGCTTGTTATTATATAAAACAGAACTGAAGCACAGACTTTAACACCAAGGTGATTTACACAACACCACAAATATAAATAAACTCTTTCCCAGAGGCCAAAAAATGGCATTTACTCCTATTTTATTGTGTTCATCTTCAGTATTGAATGTCTCACGTCCCACTCCACAGCGCTGCTTAATATGAAGTAGAATTTAAGGAATTTGTAGAGTTTTCTAAGTATTTCCGTTTTTTCTTAGCGAACTAGTGGCAATACATAGAATCATCGAAATGTTCCAAAAAAAAAAACGTCACCTCAAATGTTTCTAACTTCAAAGTAAATGATGATATCAAACCTGTTTCTGCTCTCTGAGATGCTCCAAGTGCTTGTTCATAAACATCTCCAATCTGAAGCCGTTTATCTTCGAACGCTAAAATTCAGTTCGTCTCACCATGAAAGCCAACAGAGTCCCGGCTCGTTTCATCAGACTCGCAGACAGAAAACCATTTATTTATACCGATCTGATGAAAATGTCTCATAAGTCTATTTCTATTCTGCCAGCATGATGGAACAGCAATGTACTAAAGGTAAAAAGCGTAAAAAAAATAAAAAATAAACCAAAAACACCACTTTCCTCCAAGAATGTCAATAAATCTTTATGGTCAACTTGATAAAACAAGCAAACAAAAAAAAAGCACATCCGTAAGCAGTTCTAAACAAATAATAGCATTCATACTGGCATAATGTAGAAGTTGCTGAGCAAATCGAAAATAGAAAACCTGCAATGTCTGTGCATGACTAGCAAAATAAATAAATAAATAAATAAATAAATAAGGGGGGCACGGTGGTTTAGTAGTTAGCACGTTCGCCTCACACCTCCAGGGTTGGGGGTTCGATTCCCGCATGTTCTCCCCGTGCCTCGGGGGTTTCCTCCGGGTACTCTGGTTTCCTCCCCCGGTCCAAAGACATGCATGGTAGGTTGATTGGCATCTCTGGAAAATTGTCCGTAGTGTGTGAGTGCGTGAGTGAATGAGAGTGTGTGTGTGTGCCCTGCGATGGGTTGGCACTCCGTCCAGGGTGTATCCTGCCTTGATGCCCGATGACGCCTGAGATAGGCACAGGCTCCCCGTGACCCGAGGTAGTTCGGATAAGCGGTAGAAAATGAATGAATGAATGAATAAATAGATAAACTGATAAATCATTGTACATTCACAAGTGTGAGATTAGTGTTACATTAAAAAAATGGCATTGTGAAAAAATGGCTTAATATTGATCAAATCACACTAATACAGTCTAGTGTATCTAGTGACCAAATCCATTTCCACAGTTGTTTGTTTGCAGACCAAAAAAACTCCAAAACACATTCAAGCACTCATTCATTACACACCCATGTCTACAGCACCACCCATATTAAACTGTTTACACCACATGATGTCTTGCACTTTCACTCGATTGCTGATCGACACACCGCATTTCAATACATCATCCCACTGCTGCTATTACTGTACACAAGTGTATGTGTTTACTCGAACCCTCTTTTTTTACAATACTATCATTTTTTTTTACAATACTATCATTTTTGCACCATATATATACAGAATGCACACTGGTTGGTGCTATATTGTATTTTATGTTTTGTTTTGTATTGTCTGTTTGCACTGTCTTTGGTCTCGCACTGTTTGCACTAGATTGCACACAATGCACTTTATGTGGCTAGGACAACTTACTTTGGCCACGTTCACACTGCAGGTAAAAGTGGCCCAAATCCGATTTTTTTTGGGGTCAAGTGACCAGGTCAGACTTCTTCAGGAGTAGTGTGAACACTCAAATCTGGCCCAGATCTGTTTTTTTCAAATCAGATTCAGACCACTTCCATATGTGGTCCTGAATCAGACCCAAATCTGATCTTTTCCAATGTGGCCGCAGTGTGAACAGCCAAGGTGGATTTGATGCGACTTTTACGTCAATCTACATCGACGTTCGTCACAATTATGCGATTAAACCTCAATTAAACTTTTTTTTTTTTTTTTTTGCGCCGGTTGTGTTATATAAAGTGGTTACGTGAACCAGCTCATAATGCTTGCATTGAATACATCACATTATAGCATTACATGATATGTTTGCTTGCACCAGATGATACAATACTTCCTCCATAACCTCGGCAACTTTTTAGCGCAACGGCGTGCTGCATGTGACGCCATTGTTATTGTACGTTTGTGCATGCGGGTCAGTTCGAAACAGCAAACAGTTCACACTGGTATCTGATATAGGCCACATTTTAAAAGGTAATGTGAACAGCCAAACAAAAAAATCAGATCTGAGCAAAATATCCGAATTGAGCAATAAGACTTGCAGTGTGAACGTGGCCTTTAAGTCTTTATGTAGCTCTGTGTTGTTTTATGTAGCTCCATGGCCCTGGAGAAGCTACTTGACTTAAATTGACTTGACTTGAAATTACTCGAATTGAATTGATGACTTAAATTGAATTTAATTGACATGACTAGACTTGTTTAAAAATTATTTGAATTGAATTGAATTTACTTGACTAGAATGGAATTGACTTGACTTAAATTGACAACTTGAAATGACTTGAATTGACAAATTCAACTGACTTGAAATGAATTTTATTTACTTGACTTGACTTGACTTGATTGAATTGATTTGAATTGAATCAAATTGAATCAAATTGACTTGACTTGACTTGACTTGAATTGAACTGACTCGACATGAGTCTTCTTCTTACAGTATGTGTTTATTTTGAGCAGCTGTTTTTTAGTTAAACCCAAATTTCATCTGTTTCTCATCACAGCTCATCTAATTCCACATCTGTTCTATTTCCACATCTATTTCTGCCTGCATTTAATTTCACTGACTGTGTGGAAGAGTCACAGAAGTCACAGAAGGAAATACACAAAGACAACGAGAGAACATGTAAAACTCTTCATCATGAGAGGACAACAGGCTGGGCTAGGACAGGCTCGTCATGAGAGGACAACAGGCTGGGCTAGGACAGGCTCGTCATGAGAGGACAACAGGCTGGGCTAGGACAGGCTCGTCATGAGAGGACAACAGGCTGGGCTAGGACAGGCTCGTCATGAGAGGACAACAGGCTGGGCTAGGACAGGCTCGTCATGAGAGGACAACAGGCTGAGCTAGGACAGGCTCGTCATGAGAGGACAACAGGCTGGGCTAGGACAGGCTCGTCATGAGAGGACAACAGGCTGGGCTAGGACAGGCTCGTCATGAGAGGACAACAGGCTGGGCTAGGACAGGCTAAAAAATACATGAAAATATTCTAAACAATTTGGACAACACACAAAGGTTTAATAGATACAGTGGTACCCCGCTTATCGACCGGCTCGGACATCGACGTTTTTCTGACCGAAATTTGCGCCCGCTGAACGACCAAATCCCGTTTATCGACCTCGACCCACGTGGCGACCCATGTGGCATCTATCGTAAATTAAACTTCGGGTTGTAAACAATATTAGTGTTATTTAGCGGTCAGTATAACAATTTAGTGTGTGTAGATTGTATAAACAATACTTTGTTTATAGTGTACAATATTATTTATGTACTTGTATTATTTTATGTATTATTTAGTATTAATGCTGCTAAAAACCGGGCAAAAATGGTTAATTATTAGGTATCGGTGGAGGTCGGGAACGGATTAATTGGGTATCCATTATTTCTTATGGGATAATTACATTCGCTCTTCGACCTTTTCGCATTTCAGCCAGTTTTAAGGAACGGATTAAATTCGATAAGCGGGGTACCGCTGTACATAAAACAGGTACGTTTACTGAAAACAGGTTCGTTTACTGACACCGAAACATGAAGGAAACAGAAAATAACAAGAAGGGGTGGAGACAGGACAGGAATCAATAAAGGTACATGGGTATATACACAAAGAACAAAGAGTAATACAAAAGAAATAAAAAATAGAGCGCTGTAGGGGAGATTCGTAAAATAACACTGAGATTATAATTACAAAAAAAAAAACTAAACTAAAAACCTGTTGTATTTTGTTTCAAAACAATCTGGACTTGTGCTTGTTTTTTAAATTGTTATGAACTGAATATAAAATATATTTCATGCTACAAAAAAAGAAACACATCTGAAATGGTAAAGTTCACTTTCCTCGAAGAGGAAGAGGAAGAAAAAGAAAAAGAGGAGGAAGAAGATAAAGAAAAAGGGGAAGATAAAGAAGAGGAGGAAGAAGAGGAGGAAAAGAAAAAGAAAAAAGAAGAGGAAAAAGAAAAATAATAAGAAGAGAAGAATGAAGAAGATGAAGAAAAAGAAGAAGAGGAGGAAAAGGAGGAGGAGGAGGAGGAAGAATATGATGATGATGATGATGATGCTGAAAAAGAAGAGGAAGAAGTGGAAGAAGAGGAGGAAAAGGAAAAGAAAAAAGAAGAGGAAAAAGAAAAACAAGAAGAAGAGAAGAATGAAGAAGATGAAGAAGAGGAGGAGGAGGAGGAGAAAGAAGAAGAAGAAGAAGAAGAGGAGGAAGAAGAGGAGGAGGAGGAGGAGGAGGAGGAGAAAGAAGAAGAAGAAGAGGAGGAAGAAGAGGAGGAAAAGGAAAAGAAAAAAGAAGAGGAAAAGGAAAAATAAGAAGAGAAGAATGAAGAAGAAGAAGAAGAGGAGGAAGAGGAGGAGGAGAAAGAAGAAGAAGAAGAAGAGGAGGAGGAAGAAGATGATGATGATGATGCTGAAAAAGAAGAGGAAGAATTGGAAGAAACGTGAAGAAAGAAATGTCCAGATTTAAAGTCCTGTCTGACTGGATGTTCACACATGAGTGATGTTAGACTGCAGCGTGTGTCTGTTCCTCTAAACTCCTGGCCATGATTCAGTGCCTCCTCAGCACATTTAAGGCAGGACCCTACAGGGAACCCTACAGGGAACCCTACAGGGATCAGGGAATTAGATAAGAAACAAAAAAGAAAAACAAAAGAGAAGAAAACAAACTACAAACAAACAAACACATATCACAGTCTTTCTTAAACAGTTATTCGCAGATATTCGTAAACGATACAGACTCACCGGCCACTTTATTAGGTACACCTTACTAGTACCTAATGTAAGGTGTGGTCTTCTGCTGCTGTAGCCCATCCGCCTCAAGGTTCGACATGTTGTGTGTTCAGAGATGCTCTTCTGCATACCTCGGTTGTAACGAGTGGTTATTTGAGTTACTGTTGCCTTTCTATCAGCTCAAACCAGTCTGCCCATTCTCCTCTGACCTCTGGCATCAACAAGGCATTTGCGTCCACAGAACTGCCCTCACTGGATATTTTCTCTTTTTTGGACCATTCTCTGTAAACACTAGTGATGGTTGTGCATGAAAATCCCAGTAGATCAGCAGTTTCTGAAATACTCAGACCAGCCCGTCTGGCACAAACAACCATGCCACGTTCAAAGTCACTTAAATCACCTTTCTTCCCCATTCTGAAGCTCGGTTTGAACTGCAGCAGGTCGTCTTGACCATGTCTACATGCCTAAATGCATTGAGTTGCTGCCATGTGATTGGCTGATTAGAAATTTAAGTTATTAAATTTTTTTTTTTTTTTTTGCTGGAACATTTTGTTTTATTTTAGTAAATACATGTTTTATAGGATGATTTATCTATTTAAATATTTGATATTTTATGCCATTAGTCAACACCATAACTAGTTTTACTATGTGTCAATAGTGAGCACAAGGTTGCAGGATGATCTAGCATCACATTGCAGGGCACCGTGCACACACTCCTACTCTAACTTTCCCAATTTAGACTCACCATTCCAACGACTGCCATGTTTTTAGGATGTAGCAGGAAACCAGAGAACTTTTAGGAAACCCGCATAGACACGTGAAGAATTCCTCCACTCTACAGTGACACTAACTCCATCTGAGGAACCAAGGCCCTGGACCTGCGCTGCGTCCGTGACGCTTCATCACCACGATGCCCCAAAGGGTCGCCCTTTTTAACTGAATTCTAGATAAAAACGGTCTTGTGCTGCAACGTGTAGTGAACAGAAGGCAAAATACTGTAACACAGCCAAAAAATATATACTAGAACAATTTTCCATTTTCTAGCAGGTTAGATCAACGAACGCCAACGGACCTGATCTGAAAATAATGACTCTGTAATTAATCTAAAGATAGTAATGAAACAGCAAAGCTGGAAAAGAAACATTAGTGTTTATGGAATAGAAGAGAATTGGCTGCTTTGTTGTTAGAGAGCTTAGTAATAGCAGGGATTAAAAGGTCTTTATTTAGGGCACATGAAGCAAATCTGCCACCAGGAGCGTGACATAATCGTTTTTGACTAGCAGTTCAGATCCTGGGCTTTCTCTTCTCTTGCTAGCAGCAGGGAAGTAGCGCTATGCTAAAACATGGGTGACGAATATGATGACTCCGACGTTTTCAGATGTGAACAGCCTCATTTCAGAAAAGCTTTTCCAATTCCAACAGCATGCGAGAACCTTTTCTCGAGAACCTTTTATATATTTATCCATTATGGTAAGATGCAACACAAGAATCATTATTATCATTATTGTTTTTTTGTCTTGGGAAACAAAATATGAATTTATAAGCAGCTCGTGGCCTGCAACGCAGCTCATATAGGCAGCAGAAGGTACTGTAACCTTTCAGATAAGGTCAGTCCTATAAATAAACCTCTAGGTAGATCAATAGTCATGATAATCACATTGGACAAGTAGAAGGAAGTCCAGTGAGCTTTTTTAGATCATTTTAGACTTTTTTCCAGACTCAGTGTTAGGGGTTTTTTATACCTGGTCACTTCATGCGTTTTCTGCGATCGGATAGCCATCTGATGGTAAAAAGTCCAGGTCTAAATGTCCTCCGAAATGTTTTCGAGACGTTCAAACCACTTCAGGAGGTGGTCTGGGATGCATTTCAGATGAAACTGGACAGGTGTAAATGCATGCGGTTGTTCAAGCCACATATGTCAGCGCTATACTCCTCCCAAACGGAAGTACGTCACTCGCAAGTGACTCACGAGTCGTGAATCGCGCCAGAAACAAATAACATAGTCGACACCCAGGGTTGGTTTTTTGTAGCATAACCATTGTAACAATTTTTTTCGTCTTCTATTTGATCGCATTCTGAAAACCGCGTACACCAAAGTGTGTTCCATTTCAATTTCCCCGGAAATGAGGTAAAATATATTAGCATTTTGGGCAGGAGTAGAAAGATCGGATCGATATCTGATTCGCCGAGACGCGTTTATGTGGCCTAATGTAAATGGTACAGCTTTAACAAATCAGATAGCTATCGGATCAGAGAGAACACATGAAGTGACCAGGTGTAAAAAGGCCCTTAGAGTTGTTGTATGATAACCAAACCAAACCAAACCAAACCCAGGTCTTCTTTAGAACAGCGCTCTTAAACCAAACTGTGGTGCAGTACAAGGTTTTTCAGTCTCAGCGCTATTCTTTGTTGCTTGAGGGTCAGCAATAAAGGAATTTAAAAAAGAAAGAAAGAAAATAAACAGCAAACTAGTGTGTACTATTTTGTGACCCTGCGTGCACAGTAGTGCAGTATAAAATTGTACGATCATTTCCGAAAGAGTTTAAATCTAAGATCATGATCCGTACACCTAAAGGGATTCGATTTTTTTTATATTTTTTTTCCTTTTTTACCAGTACACTTGCTGGCAGAATAGACTCATAGACTCATGGGACATTTTCATCATGTCAGTATAAACAAACGAATGGTTTTCAGACTGTGAGTCTGATCTAAAATGGGGACTCTGGGGACTCAGGACTCAGGTTGACTTTCAGGGTCAGATGTGAGTTTTTCCCTCTGTTCATAACCTTATACTGAATTCTAGTGGTCGTAGATAAAGGTTTAGCTGCTCGTGGACAATCAGTTCATCTCAGAGACCAGAAATGGGTTTGATATCATCATTTCCTTTGAAGATGTGGAAAAAAACGATCCGTTTTTGTTTTTACATTTCTATTTCTATATCTCTATGAATATATCGCTCCTAGTAGGATAGGGGAAAAAAAACAGAAATACTTCTGAAGCATGACTAATTCTTAAAGCCCTGCAGGTCTACATTCATATTAGCAATTAATGTTTTATAGACAGTATTGGAGACCTAGACAGGTTGCCGTACAACAATACAGTACAATAGAGAATAATATTCAGTGACAGCTGGTCAGGAATTAAAGAGCTAAAAAAAAATCTATTATAGTCTTTTTTTATGGGAATTAAAAAAAATAATAATAGAAAATCACATACACATTTAGACATTCATTTTCAAGTCTGAACATTAAGGTTACGTTTCGGTATATAAGACAAAACATACTGTTCTGTTGTTTGTCCCTTTAGGTCATGTGTATGATCCGTCTATTAGTTCTAGTTTCTCCTTCAAAAATCAATAAATGAATCCAAACTGTTCATATTTGAACTGGAATTTATTACATGCACTATTGTATTTCATGTGGTCTTCTCAGTCACTGATGATGATGATGATGATGATGATGATGATGGTGATGTGATCAGCAAAGAATTAACACATGAAAGCAATCAATCAACACAGCTGAGCTAGAAAGAAACCAGCCCCAGTTTCCACTGCATACTGTTTGGTATATTTATAATTATGAACGTTAGTGATGCTGATGTTCATGGTTGAACAAAAGTCAAAAAGATTCCTGTAAGAAAAGACAAATAAGACAACACAGATGTAATTTTTTTTTTTTTTTTTATGTATTTTTCCTCAAAAGTAAAGGGAGGCATTCATCACCCAGGTTTATACCAGGCGGTTAATACTGCTATTAAAATACTGTCATTAATTAGTACAGTAGCTACTGTATGCTGAAAATATTCTCATGAAAGAATATAAACACAGCTAGATGGCATGTTAATCAGAGCACTGACACCTTCAGAAAGAGAAATGGTGTAGCTCAGGCATGCATCCAACACCCCTGTGACTGTGGGATAAGAACATGCGGGATTCCAGCCATGACAGCCAGGCAGATCAAAGCGTTCTGCACCCGCTCTCTGCATCTCAATGGGCTGCACTCTGCCATCAACACTGCTGACTTACATCCTCCTAAAACATTTGCACATTTTTTTTTTCTTTTCTTTTTTTTTTGTTTGTTTTGTTTTTACTTTTCAGGACGTTCTGTCACGTCGGACTTACTACTGTACAAACCACAAACGACGGCCACGAAACCTTTCTTGCTTAGTCACCGAACTCTATTCATTTAACGGGAGACACAAATCCGTGCT